>NC_060162.1:23617613-23651061 GCF_021292245.1 Micropterus dolomieu | reverse complement strand
GCTTCATACAGTCCTCAGCCAGCTGCAGATGAGTGGAGTACTGAAAAACACAAAACACGCAGGTTCAGCATACACATTTCTGGAAAACTCTCTCTCTCACACACACACACACACACACACACACACCTTGCTGAGCTCCTTTTGGTACTGAGGCATCTTCTTCAGCATCTGGGACAGGTCCCTCATTGTGGTCTGAAAACAAAAACAAAAGCTAAAAGTGTGATGATGTCAACATCAGGGCAAGATATAATAAAATAGACATCTAAATTATTAATATACTAGACCATAGACCATATTTATGTTGGATTTTCTAATGGCAGAACAACCAGTTGGCCACTCAACACTTGAAGAGTTTAGTTTAAGTAATTTATTCTATTTGGAAATAGAAAACATAAAGCTGTTCCTATTTGAAGTCTTGATCAACTAGATTTGATTGAATCTAATAATTCTGAATTAGAATCCTGTTTGTCCTTTTTGCTACAAATGTCAAACAGAAACAAAAGATAGAAACAAGAAACAGAAACCCCAGGATTCATTTAATTGCTGACAAAAGTTTTTTAATTAATTAAATTAAATACTGTTTACGTTTTCAGAAAAGATTTTACAAGTTGGGAAATAGTTTGCTTTCTTGCGGAGAGTTAGATGTACCTCTCATGTCTTTATGTTAAATGTGAAGCTACAGCCAGTAGTGAGTTAGCTTAAAGACTGGAAGCAGGGGGAAACAGCTAGCCTGGCTGTGTCCAAACATAATCTGTCTACCAGCACCTCTAAAGCTCACCATACTAATATAATCTCATTTATTTAATCCATCCACAAAAATGTAAAAACAAGTGGTGGTTTTAGGATAGCTTCCAGTCTTTATGCTAAGCTAGCCTAACCACCTTCTGATTTCAGCTTCAGATTTAATGGACAGACATGGTGGTATCGACCTTCTTATTTAACTCTCAGCAAGACAATGAATAAGCGTATTTCGCCAAGATATAGAACTGTTTCTTTAAAATGAGAAGTTGATCACTTCGCACCACTATCTTGTCAATACTGTATGTTCAGACTATACACATCATCTAATCAACATTTTCTGGTGCAGCTCCCTCTTCACCTTCTCCCCAGTGTTCATCCGCTTGCTGGCAGAAAACTCCTTCAACTGGCGTGTCACTTCCCTAATGACAAAACACAAACAGCAAAGGAGGAGCAGCAACACATGAGAGAAAGGTCGTCATAGCGCTTAATTCAGTATTCAAAGACTGAGTGAAGAGATATACAAGAGTATGAAAACAAGTACTCACTGGGACACCTCCGCTATGTGTTTGTGTCTCAGGCTCACCCACAGGTCATCGTCTTCATGCAGCAGAACCTCCTTCTCACGAGAGTCTCCGATGCCACTCGTCTCATACCTGAAGAAAAACAAGACACACATTCTGACTGAAACTAATTTAGGTCCACATTTGTGATTGAAGCTGATATGAATATCTTGTCCGAGTTTTAACCAACACCTTAATTAAAATTGAAACATAGCCCTCACAAGTAATCATTTTTCTGTTTTGTCATTTGTGTTTTTCATACTTGTACACATCGTTTTCGATGGGCAAGAGGTCGTAGCCCATGGCCTGGAAGGTGAGTTCATGCAGGACAGGAGAGACGGGGTCAAACGCCCTGTCCAGGATGATCAGCTGTGAGCGAGCCTTATCTGGACCCTACAGAGAGAAGGACAAACAGATACAGGAATAAAAGGTATAGCTATAAGATATAAAAACATACAACATGTCTTACATAATACATGTGATAAGTACATTCTCAGTAACAGACAACAGGTAAAAACAAAGCAGGAATATATGGCGACAAAAAAAGTATTCTTCTGAGCTTACCTCTCCCATAGTGGGGTCATCAGCCTTGTAGGCGTCCAGTTTGTCCTGAACCAGTTGGGCCAGGGTGGCATTGTCCTTGTACTCGCTAACAGAATGACAGACAGATGGATGGGTGGATGGACGGATATTGGACACAAAGATACACATTCAAGCAAGCAGATGAGCGAAAACATAAAGAAAAGCCAGAAAAAAACATTTTGATAACCAATACTTTTGGAAGCATTTGAGTGGCAGGCAGGTGTGTAAGACCTCTGTCCCTGCTGCAGTTCCCAAAAGGACACAGATCTCAAAGGGGGGAAACATTCATTTAAGCAAATATGCTGAATCAGTGCTCTAATAATTACATTTAATTACTTTTTTTAATTGATTGAGGTCTGTCAAGTAGTGAGAATGGACAGAGAGAGCTGAGCAGTGTAGACAGATAAGGGCAGGGATTACAGCTAAACAGATAATAAGTCAGCCACCGTTAAGATGACCCATCACGGCCGCTGTAGTTTTGATGTCTCCTGAGCTCGCTTATGAAAAGAAATGTGGTCTTTCAAATTTTCACACTTAGTAGTTTGACAAATGCAGGCCAACATCTTCACTGTAGCGCCCATGGTTAGCTTTAACACCTGATCTGTCCAAATATTTCCTTGACTTCTAAAATGCCCACTGCCGCTCACCCTCGGTATCTGACGGCAGGGTACTCCTTCAGGGTGGCGCAGAGCGTGGCCAGCTGCTCGGCCAGCCTCTCCATCACCGGGTTCTTCAGCTGGGTCTTATGTGGGCTGTAGAAACTGTGGAAGGCGTCTGCATTGTCCAGAGAGTACACCTGAACACACAAACATGCACACAGCGTAAACATTGCCTCAGCAAAACAGTTTCTTACCTACCTACTTTTGTTGATTTGATCTTTTCCACCTTCCAACATCCTTTTTTTATTTGATGTGCACAGTCTTTGTCTCAAAGAGTTGCTGCGGCTGACTGAAGCACTTTGTGTTTTTAAATTCATGAACAGATTCCACCATATAAAGCCTAATTATTGATCTGAACAGAGTTTCAGCATCATGTAGAACATGAACTGCTCTGTGTAAAATGCAGCAGGACACAGTGGACAGACAGCATGTTATCTTGCTGTATTAAATACAAGCTGGAGGTCTTGTGATGATATCAAACATAGCTGATTTACATATTCTCTCCTCTTCTGTTATCTTCTCTCCTTTGTGTTTATCCTCCTTGTCTTATCTCTCCTGCCGTTTCCTCTTGTTTCCTCTCCTTCTCTCGTGTCCTCATCCTCCTCGCGGTCCTCTCATCTCCTTTCTAAACCTCTTCTTTCCTCTCCTCTTTTCTCTCCTTGTTTCATCACCTGCCACCAATTCTCTTCTGTCCTCTCACCTCGTCTCCTGTTTAATTTCCTTGTTCCTCCCATCTCCTTTCCTCTTCCTGTGTCTCCTTATCTTTTCTACTCTTCTACTTTCCTCATCTGCCCTGTTTCCACTACATCCCTCCTCTTTCCTCTTTCATTTGTTTGTTTCCTATCCTCTCATTTCTTTTTGCCTCTTGTCCTCTTGTCCTCTTGTTTTGTCTCCTCTACTCTCCTGTCCTTGTTTCCTCCCCTTTTCTCATACATGCATCACACCACTCCCTCCTCCCACCCCATCTGTCCACGGTCACATGCTGCTCTGCAGAAGCGTCCCTTTGTTAGCCCGTCTACGATTGGCTACCACTTGCTGTGTGGATCCTGACTCATCCAATGGGGCGAGCGTATCAGCCTGTGGGCGGGGCAATGAGGCAGCACATAGCCTGGAGCAGAAAACCACTGACTCTGAATTAATCATAGTAGACAGGAGGGGAGTAAAGCATTGTGGGCCAAACAGCATCTTTATGAGAGAGAGAAGGATGGGCAGAAGGAGAGATGTGGAACATAGAAGGAGAGGAGGGGGGAGTGGAGGACAGGGAAAATTAAGAAAAATATGGTCGGAGGAAGGGAAAGAATAAATATAAATAGGAAGAAAAAATGAAAAGCTTGATGAGAGCCGTGAGCAGAGAGAGCACAAGCAACATATAAAAGAAGGGATGGAGAAATGGCGAGATAGAAAAAAGAGAAAACAGGAGGAGGAAAAACATGATGGAGGTAGGAATTTGGAAATATAGCAAAGGTGGAGAAGCAATGTGACAAATGTGAGTCTTTTTGGAACAATCTGGCAGTAAACAGAGTGACTGGTGAGTCAGCAGCATTATGCCAAGAGAGGGTTTTTGTGTTTCTCTCTCCTCCCTCCATCTCTTTCTATCCATCCCTGACTCAAACAACCAGTAACCTCGCTGTTACTATTCCTGTCTGTGTCCTTTCAGCATCTCTGTCCTACCACCTGTCTTTATCGATTTCCCGCTGCATTTCTTTGTCTCTGGTTTTTGCTAGCAAACAATAAATGTGAATCAACTTTCATTCATTTCCTGCTAAGAGGAGAAAATATGGAGCTAATTTCCTGCCAAGGCTTAAACAATCAAAACATGTTTTAAAAATGCCCTACGATTCACTTACAAACACAGTGTGGTTTGCAAAAACAAATAAAACATTAACAGACATGCATTTTGTTGTGGAAATATTTCACATAGTTCTAATACATCATGCTTCAGAAACAAGTACAGTCTTATGAGTACAAAAATATATATCCTACAAAGACAAGATAGTATCATGTGGCATTTGGCACAATGTTTCCGCTGTGATTGTTTCTTACAAATGTCCTAGTAATTCGGCAAACAGCAGGTGGCACTCTGAGTCAATTTAACTGCCAGGGGGGTTGAGCAGAGCAGAGGAGGGCAGATTGAACCGCCGCTGTCAGCCACTGTGGACAAGAGGATGACAGCTTTTTATATAATTCACCCGTTTAAATTATATTAACGCTTAATGTTATGCATGATTAAGGACGTGGCCGCTTTGACTGACAGGTGGGTGCCCTCTCAGGAGGCTTGCCGCTAGGTGGTTCAGCCACCAGGTCTTATTCAGCCTGCCTCAGCTCCAACTCTTTGCCCACTTTTGCATTAGCCAGAGTCAGGCACTGCCAAGATAGTGATGGCCGGCGCCCACATTGAGCTTCACAACGGCTCTTCAGCAAACCCTCAGGAAGGGTGCTGTGCTTTGAAGCCAATTTGACATAGTGGCCAAATCATGGAATTACAACTCCCAGCTCCGTGACGTGATGCACACCGGCCCCAAAAGACTTTTTCCCATAGACTTACATTGTTAAAGAGGTCATATTATGCAAATATTCAGGTCCATAATGTAATTTAGGGGTTGTACCAGAGCAGGTTTACATGGATGAATTTTCAAAAAACAACATATTTTTGTCATTCTGCACATTGCTGTAGCACCTCTTTTCAAGTTCCTATTGAGTTTATGGTCTCAATCGCTAGTTTCAGGTCTTTTTTAATACAGCATGATGTTCATTCAGTAAATTGTAGTCCCATTTAGAGGAAAATAGACCTTAAAGCAGAATATGCTTCAGGGCGGGATTATTTAAGTCGTTGCCATGGCAATCAGGCTCAGGAGTGATTCGTACCCACGGCACTGTGCAAATTTAAACAGTGGCGTTGAAAAGGTTATTAGGAGTTGGCGGTTCACTTTTTCTGGTGAGTACATTTAGTTTTAAGACTGTTGTTCGCTACAGAGAATTGTCAACCCTGTTAACATGACGGTTAACCTGAATTACAGATGCTAAACAAGTTAGCTAGCTCCATACACGGCCGAAAGCGTTATTTCCATTTTGCCTGTGTGCGCACTGTAGTTCTCTACATAGAACTCCCTAGAGAGGGAGTGGTGAATGAGTAATGATTTTTAGATACAGCACTGGTAATTTTAAACCTGTACCTAATGCTTTTGGCTTCATATGCCACTGAGCAGCTTTCATAGAAATAGACAGAGCCCTGCCTCCAACGCTGCATCCCGTTCTTTTATTACATCCATGCACTTCAGAAACGTATGGTTGACGGTCAAGGACATGATGTCTATGTTTTATACAGTCTATAGTCCACAGTGGCTGGCAGAAGCCTCTCTGCTCAACCTCTTGGCGCACTGAAATTGACTCATAGCGCCACCTGCAGTTGTGGGGAGCAAATTACTCAAGGCATTTGTGAGAAAATCCTCAGTACAATTAATCAATCAGTGTTTGTTAGTGATAGTAGTGCATTTGTAAAACATGTTTTTCTTTTGTTTGTTAGGTTATGGAAATTAGCTTCATAAGAAAAGAAAGGTGAATACTGGCAAGAGAGGGAAAACAATCCATGGTCCAGATGTGCACACGCACTGTTTTTGTCACATTTAAAAAGACATTTTTATGCCTGATTGTGTTTAAGACGTCTAAATCTAAATAAATGAATAATCAGCACAAGTGCTACCATCATTACACAAGACCATTATGCACCATTGGATATTTACCTGAGACTCGTAGGGCAAGAAGGCGATATTGATCTCCGTCAGAGTCTTGATGGTTTTGGAAGCGCGGCTCTTCACCAGCTCGTTGAACAGAGGATCAGGGCAGGCTTTAAATTGTAAATTAAATAGAATTAAAATCTAGGCATTTTTACGCATAGAGTTTCAATAACATCTTAAAATATGTCGTTTTTTTAAGGAACATTTGGTCATATTCGTGGGTAAAAACACCACTGAGTTTGCATTGTTGTTGGTGACATATTTCATTGACTGATGAAGTTCGTTAGAAAAACATGTTTACCTGCATTTTCTTAAGCATTCATCAAGTAACCTTTTTGACAGACAAGATTAGGGGATTCTCATCAACAACACATCCATCAATTGACAGGATGTAGCGGCAGATTCTATGAGCACCAGCTCACATTACAAAGTCATTTCTCACTCACATTTTCAATAAGGATAACTGTAGCTGTGCAATGCAATACAAGAATACTAAAAACTAAAACAGCTTCAAAATATGCCTTTTGGCCTACATAAAATAAAAAATGAGAGAAAACATCAATTCAAAAAAACAAAAATGGACAATGTGAGGACATGTGTGTACTGTTCATTCATCAAACTAACCAATTTAATTAAAGATGCACTCCCTGTTTTTGTTACATCTAATTACATACCCATTTCCTCCCTGCTGACTATTGATGTTTTGAAAGATAACTGTGAACTTACAAATCACTGTGAGCTGGGAGGAAACTGGGGGGATCTGAGGACACTATTGTGGGCTCTAACAAATTGTTGTGCATTCAAATATATAAAAACAAGACAAGAAAGCAGTTTATCTTTGAAAAAAAATGTTAGAAGGGGTCTTGAAAACAGCACTACCAAAGAAAACAATACAATAACACACTCAACAAAGTGCACAACTAAGCAAAGCAAAAAGCATATAACAAATAATCACAATTGATAAAAGTGTATGTAGATAAAATGTACGGAAGCCCTAAGCGGCCATTGATTCAAATATTTTTTTTACTTTGTTTTCCTGTGATAACAGGATAATTATCTCATGATCTCGAGATAACAAACCATAACTGAATACAAGGGTCAGCAGGTGCGTTTCTTTAAGATAATTTTGTAACAATTGGCTGAATCAGTAGTTAGCTCAGTTGGTAGAGTGCAGGACTTGCATCCCAAGGATTGCAGGTTCAGCCCCTGTTCTCTGCAAAAAAAATGTATTAAATATATTTATTGTTTTTGAATCATTCTCTTCAACAAAGTTGTTATGAAGATATTCAGGGGAATCCAATCACACATTTCCCAGAGCTATTTCAAAGGTTTGTCAGGAAATGTGCAGTTAAATAGATTCCCCTGAATGAGAAGCGGATGAATTTCCTCTGCCTGGGAATGATGGGGTGATGAGTCCATAGGTTGATCAATGTGAACCAAGCGCACACTCCAGCACGTGATTAATTGTGAGCATGTGAATCAGTCATCTTCATAAGAACTTTGTTTAAGAGGAATATAAATAAAGATTTTTTTAAAAGATGAGCCTTCCATGAAGATCAAACTCATAACCTTAAGACTACAAGTCTTGTGCCTTACCAACAGAACTAATCAATGACACAGAAACTACCTTGAAATTACCATTAAGAAACGTTCTTGGCAACCCCTGCGTTAAACTACCTTTTTGCTATCACGAGATCGTGAGAAAATGATCCCGTTACCACGAGAAAACAACAGTCGTTATCTCGAGATCAGAAGATAATTATCCCGTTATCATGGGAAAACGGAGTAAAATAAAGATATGAATCAATGGCCGCTTAGGGCTTCTGTAGATATGGATTCTGCAACACAAATACGTTTTAGAACACAAACAGTGTATTTCATACAGTGATGTTGAAGCAAGTCACGTTTATACTCACAGTCAGTAAAGAAAACATGGGCTGCCTTGTATTTAGTTGAATGAGGATCTTTAAAGTCTGCGATGAGGGTTTGGACAGACTAAGCAGAGAAACAGAATTAATCAGTGCATTAGACTGGAGAGTTCACTTGAGTGTGTGGACTACAGTTTGTATTAGTGTGTACAATCAGTGTGTGCTTTATTGTTAGGATGGTTTGATCAAAATGATGCTGCCAAAGCAGATTGACTTGAGCTAAATTAACAAATGACCACAGGAAGTAACATCTTTGCTGAACACGTCATGCAAATAAAGCTGAAAAAAAGACTCAAAGAGACCAAAGAGAGCAAGATCAAAAGAAATATTTACTTGGTGCGGGGGTGTAGTAATGCCATTGAAGTAGCAAAATATTGGAAACCAACACCTGAAAACACATGCTGAGCTTTTTAAAATGTGACTCCTCTTTTTATGTTTTAGATTTTTTCTTCTAAGTCATCTTATCAGACTGTGTATCATTTTATTTTCTGATGATTAATTTGTCCTCTGGCATTATAGTATACTATTTAGTAATGTGCAAATAATTTGTGTACTTTTCTATCTTAAGAAAATCAGTATTACTTATTATATTTTTGGTACATTGTTGGCCTTCTACAACTGCTTTGGAAATACTGTACTTATTAATTATGGTATTGACAACAAAGCTAATTTGAATTGGAAGGAGGGAGAGTGAGAGAAAGAGCGAGAGAGAGCATGCTTACCTTCTCTGTGGGTGTAATCAGGTAAATGGCCTCCAGGCTGGGAAGAGGCTCTCGTCGCTTGAGGATGTCCTCCACAACTAGAGAGGCAGAAACAGACATGTACACGGTTACAGAAGCACATGCACAAACAAACAGACAAAAGAGAAATGTTAGTTGTGACCATCGTTTCTTACTGGTGATGCCCTCTGTCATGATGTCTGTCATCTTACAGCAGGACGACAACATCCTCATGCTCAGTTGGTCCACAATAAGCGCCTGGAAACATTAAATACAACAGTAACTATACAAACAGTTTATTACTCACATTATTTGTTGCTAACAATAAAACTGTCTCATTAGTGATTGAGGCTTATTCAGTCACTCCCTAAATCTAGGCTTTAACTCTTTTCTTGTGGTCTTAGTTATTGTAGCTTTTCTAACGTGCACTATTGTGATCCAAAGACTTGAGCAAGAATCTATTTTTCTTCCACCTGAAAGATGTACTCTCATATGTTTTATGCATAGTTTGTGTCTTTATTTTGCTTTTTTCCTGTGTTTTAATATAATTTAGACAATTCGTAGCAAATTTGATTGATTGGATTATGTGGTACTCAGCTGCACTCAGCTCCTCAAATCATTATTCAAGACTGATTCAAGGGCATCAAAAATATTTATTTGGCTGTGCGTTGCTCCACTCATACTCACTTACAGAAATGAGTAATGCTTGAATTGAGCCAGTACTTCCTGGCACAGAGATTTGTGTCCAACTCTATACTGTTAATACTCAACACTGTGATTTTCCAAACAAAAGGTATACAGGATGTGATCAACATACGAATTGGGTTAATCAGCTCAGTTTTCTCCTCAAACTAGGGATGCACCGAAAATTCTTGGCCTAAGTCGAAACCGAATATAATGAAAAAAAACTTTTCCGAATACCGAACAAGTACATTCTCATTTTTGCCTTTTTTTTTACCATTGCATATGTGATTTTTGTTGCAGTGTTTCCCACAGGATTTGGAGAGACTATGGGGCGGGGTCTGAGGCCCGAGAGGGTCCAGTAAAGTAAATAACATGTGTCCATTTACTTTTAATGAACGTATGTAATATGTTTTATACTTTCTGTGAATATAATCCATTTAATCTTAATTCAATCCTTAATTTGAAAACCGGACTTTGTCACATGTGTATCCCCGATACGAGAACCATGTATGTGGTTCTCGTATCACGGAAGATGAAGACTTCACAGCCTCTCTTCAGGTAGGACTCTCATACTGCAAAACTTGTCTTTGTAAAGAGAGAAACTGACAGGATAAAGTCGCTAACCTGCCTGTCAGCTCACTCTAGTCCGTTTAGTGGATTTACCATAAAGCCTTAAATACATGTGCACTCGTAATTTAGGTGTGGCTACCTTAACCGTCTTCTCAGAAAGGAGTGACAGAAACGGGTCAGACCGTTTGTTGCCTTTTGTAAGAAGTCAGCCACAGATGGAGTGGATGTGCTAGGAGACAATTCAGTAGAACAGTGTCCGCAAACAGCAACTTCTTTCTCAGGCACTTTAAATGCTTCCAAAATGCTGACATGTCAACATAACTGTTTGGTAAAATTTGTGTTATCTAAACTAGGGCTGCAACTGAAAGTTACTTTCATTGGTAATTATGAAATGTCCTAAAGCCCAAGATGCCCGAAGTCCAAAGATGTAATTCCCAAACTCCCAAATATATATATATATATATATATATATATATATATATATATATATATATATATACTATCATAGAAATCCAGCAAATATTCTGAGAAGCTGGAGCAAGTGCTTGTTTGACTTTTTTGGTTACTTGAAGGATTAATCGATTATCACAATTGTTGCCAATAAATGTTTTTGTTGATTGACTAATTATTTAATTGACTTCTTGTTTTACCTCTAATCTTGACGCACAGGTTTAAGCAAATTATTATCTAAATACTGGACAGTGGGGGGAATTCTGTATCAGCCAGTCATAAAGCAGTTGCCAGTAGTAAATGGGTTAGCAGTTTTTTTCAGCAGAATATCAAAACATAAATAGCTCAAATAACACAAATACACAAGATATTAACTGTCTTACCAAAGTGGAGAAAAACAAGAAGAAGCTACAGGGTTTTGATTTGAACTAAGCTCTAAAATAGGTCACTTCACAAATTAGCGTGTCTGGGTGAAGATGTGTTAGTTACTCAAATATGATGATGCTGTCTTTGGTTCGTGTCTCGGCCCTTCACATCAGTGCCCCCCCTTTCTATTAGGCCCAGAGTCTGTTATTTCAGGGTATTTTCTTCTAACTTTGAGATTCTTACCTTCCATTCTCCCTTCTTCTTCACCTTCTTGATTACATCATTCATAATCTCTGTAAAAGAAAAGAAAAATAAACATTGTCAGCAATCGTCAGGAGGGACGCATGATGATCTGATGAGAAAAGATGTTTAAATACATTTTCAACAGTGAATACTCATAAACAACCCCCCCCCCCCCACACACACACACACACACACAAGGCCTCCCAGAGCTCAATGTCTCAGTTCCCAGACCCTGCTTGTGTTCAAGATGCAATTTTCGTTTGCCGAGGATAGTCTTCATAGACTACTACAATCAAACTAATAATTTAATAATTTTCAGTCTCTATTGAGTAGCAAAACTGTTTTGGTCATTTCAATGAAGAAGAATTAATAAAGAACAAGGAGCCAATAATGACAACGGAGGCATATCTTTATGTCCCAACTGCATATACTGATCATTCTAATAATGCTTTGAGTATAATCATAACAGAAAAATAAAGAAGATTATTGGATTTAGGAATGTTATAGTTCCACACTTTGATAATCACATTACAAGTCTTGCCATAAGATTTCATCGTCTTTATTAACGTTTACTTTATAGTTGCAGTAGTTTAAATTAGAGAAGGAGAGTGCTTATGTTTGCAAGTTTTGGTTGTATTAGCGCACCTGACTACAAATCCAACTCAACAAATAAAAACTACAGTGGAAACAACAGCATCATCCTGTGCCACTGGTTAACAGTAATAATGCACTTCCTTCACTGGAGGACAACAACATGCGAAAGTCAAACATAGCCTCCAACAAGGTTAATGACCACAGCTCTGCACCAGTGGAATAAAACCACTCGATGAGGAGTGAATAAAAACGCAGAGGCTGTCTGTCATCTCAGAGGAAAGATAATCCCATCCCACTGTGAGGTCACGGCACGATGGTCATGTTTATACCACCATACCGATATTGGCCTGATCACTGTGCCAACCATCTGCCAGCCGTACTAGGATGAATCCATTTAGGGTGAATTACTGTTTGACATCTTGCTGGATCGCTGTAAATGTAAACCGCTAAGCCCTTCGGCCCGACTACAACCACAGATACTGATGGATTACCACAGATTAACAAGGACTAGTACAAAAAAAAAGATTACAGGGCAAACATCAAATGAAGATCAGGCATGTGTTCATGTCATTCAACTTGTTTTCTGCCTACTTCACAAAACAATGATACAATGAAAGAAGGATACATATATAGCATGGAAGGAAGGGTATATAGATAAGATGGAAGAAAGGGTACATAGATGTGATGGAAGGAAGGGTTTATATAGATAGGATGCAAGGAAGGATAGATATATACCAGAGGTTCTCAAACTTTGAGGGATGGTTGAAATAGGGCCACAGAGAGAGAGAAACGAGGAAAAGAGGCTGCTGTTTGTGTTCTGAAAACACAAAGTTAGTTATTGTAGTTTTGCCCGTGGAATTGGCACATTTATCAACACAGTTAGCTGGAGCTGTAGCAGTTGTGAAACACATGCTCATGGAGGCAAACACTTCAATACCCTTAGTGGCCCTGATTGCTGCAGTTAATAGTTATTAGTTATTTGACATACTTTAAATGGTGTCAAAATGCTGACAAATTTTAAAAATGGACACAATGGCATCATTATACTTCCTGTTTAGATCCCCCCGAGAGCATGATTGAAACTTTCCAATGATTATCTGCCAGATAGATTCATTTATAGGTGTGATAAAACCCATTAATATCTACATTTTTCATGTTACTCTGTCACCATGGGGTGTTCATTTGAGGGGCCCACAGCATCAGACTTTCAAAACTTTCCTAAAAGATGGACAAATAGATAGATGAATGAGAGAGGGGTAGACAGATAGAGTTACTGTATATAACTCAAACCCTTCAGTTTTGCATGTGAATATAGCTCAAATTTATGTTGTTGAAAAACTACAGAATGGGCCTTTAAAAGCAGCCTACGTACCATATGACTGAAGTTTGACAGGGTGAATAATGAACCACTGACAGACATCGGCCTGCACCTCCTGTGAGTCAGAAGAACTGTATCTGACCTCCTGTGGGACAGATGAACTTAGAATAGTACGAATATAATTCACACTAAATGACTGAGAGATTCCCCGACTCAGCTTCAGTCTATTTCCAGCATCGTCTGTGTCCTGTTCTGTATGCTGCTGTGTCAGCATAATGGCAGAGCATATACAAACCAAAGCAACAAAACGCACATGGGTTTTTTATCTTATTAAGGACAGAGTACTTTGACTTTGGAGCTGGCAACAAATCTGTATTAAATGCTCAAAGTAACAGATGTAAAATTAAAGCTGGTTCCCTTTTATTCCTAAAAAGTCGACTTGTTTTTCATCCAGCAGCGCTCCAGGACGCAGGATGAGACACTTCTACGAACAAAGAAGCAGTGGGGATATCCGTCACTGTTTCCCCTTTCCTCTGCTACAGCGTTTCCTCTCATGTGCTGCAGCTTTTTTCAGATAAAAGCAACTCTAGTCACTGTCAAGTCAAGTGAATGCATATTTTTATGATTTTCTTAAGTTTCAAGATGTCACACTTATGTTCTCCAAGAAATGTTGATTGATGTTGATTAAAAATGTATCTTTCAAAAGGCTACATTCACACTGCATACTGTATTAAATCCTCCTCTAAAGGTGAAAACAACACAATGTTTGCAATCCCTGTTGGTCAGTGAAGGCATACAGTTGAGAATTTAACTTAATATTTTATTGGTACACATATGTGTGAAAAGAATGTCAGCTAGCAAGCAAAGTTAAAGCTTTACTATGCAAAATTTTAACATGAACAATGAATCAGATGATCAAAAAGTGCCACTTGTAATGACAAACCCACTGAGAATTATGACCCGACCCACTTTAGCATCTTTTAGCTCAGTGATCTAGTTTTCTTGTTAACCCCACAGCTGTTTTCAGCAAATAAGCTCTGATAAACTCACTGTACACAAACCTGTCCAGCACCAAATGGCAGAAAGATAAAGCTGGTGACTAGCTGTTAGCAGTTAGCAGCTAAATAGACAGGTATTTTTTTCAGGAGTTGGTAGAGACCAAACCAGAGCTATGTGTTTGTGTCATGTGGACACAAACACGGATCCAAATGAATCCTAGTGTTGCTCAATGTCAGCTGAATTTATGCTCAGCTTGCTCCACAACCCCCACATGGTTAAACAAAAAATGTATGCAGCTTTAAGGTGAATCATTTTCGGAACAAAAAAGCCCCTACACCCACACAGGTGTTTCCACTTAATCTACCTGATTATATCTCAGGACTGTGTGATCATGTACAAATGACACTTGATCTCTCTGACTCTGTTAACGTCATTGTATCTGTTTGGGTGGGACATAGTTTTATCATTCTTGGGTGCATGGCGTTTAGTGACCTCAACATACAATAGCTCTGCATCAGCTCTAACATCAACCGGAGTAAAAAAAATAGCAACCTGAATTTCACATCATTTTGTCTGTATAGTATAAACTAGACTGTTTAAATAATGTGCAACTGCAGTAATCGTATGAAATCTGCCACCCAAACTATTTTACTTTTTGTCTTCAGAAAAGAGTTAAGATTTAAACGATCATTTTTATATTTAGATATCTAGTAACCAACGGAAATGTTTTAAGGGTGAATAGGATAGAAAACTATTATAACACTACATTTCAACAGCTACTCCCTCACTCCTCTCTGTGTTGTCCGTCACTGAGTCATGTAAATAACATGTTGATGATAAAACTTTGACAAAGTGGACGCTCCACACCCTCCTAACTGACGACTTCATGAGAATGAAGGTTAAATCAAAACTATGTCAGGAGGAGACAGCACTGTGGATCTTTCCTTTCTGACCTCCTGATCCAAGCACAACAGTACAGTAACGCACCAGCCAGACAGAAGGGAAGGAACCTGAAAAAACACAGCGCAACAGCTGTGTCAACCAAACAGACAGAGTGGCGCAGACACACACACACTGCTTAGAAACCTCATAATCTTACTCACATCCAGTTTAACAGGATACACATCCTCACGGCAGAGCAAGGCAGAAAACGAAGACAGACCAAAGGCACAAAATGTTGTAGTCAAACCATAAAAACTGAACATATTAATTAACAACTGCAGCCAAAGAAAATAGAAGAGCAGGATTTCTTTTGACAAAATGTCTGGTCAATCTTCCCTTTGATGAATAGAAGAATAAACTTGACGAGCCTCAGTTGTCCTTACTGTGTTTACTAAAACACAAATCAAAATGAAGATCTTGGTACAGCTTGCATACATGGACACATTCAACACCAAAAACTTAAACTCTTCATACACTTGTTTTAGCTTTATATGGTACTATGAAGAAACACGCCATAAGGAAGTGGTAGACAACGTGTCTGTGACTGACAGCCAAGAATAGATCACACCCATGCTTATTATGTAGGTGAAGTCAAGGTCTTCAGCTTATCTTTACCTCCAAGCATGCAAAGCCTCCCAGCATGCCAAGTCTGAAGGACTAAGGGATGCTTCTCAGATTAATTATTGCATCATTGCATAACTTAAACACTCCTTCATACCCATCACCCTCTGTGGCCATTTTACCCAAATGACGATATTAGCCACAATAAGAAGCAGTGTGTGTGCTTCACGATATTGCTGATTGAGTTGATGCACACACAGGCCTGACTCTACATATTATGCAGCAGTGAAGAGCTGACAGTTTCTCCCTTTGCCTTGTGGTTCTCCCCCCTTCAGGGACTTTCACCTATGAGCACATGACCCATTTTTTCTCTGGATCTCAGCTTCACAGCAGCATCTCTCCCGAGAGAATCTGACACTGCCGATCTTAAAGAGACAGGCCGACATTTCAGCAGGGCTCGCCCAGCCTTCACCACCCTTCAGCTCAGAGACTTTTTAAATTATTTGTCAAAAAAAAACAAAGCCTCACTTCCAGCATTGTAAAAAAATAAATAAGCCATTGACAAAAACAAAAATAAAGAACACAGATCTCTATCATAGTCCATCAATAGAACTATGCATGATCAGGTGTTATAGCAACATAGTAAAAACTGTAACAGATATAATGGAGGCAATTAACAGTGGCATTTCAACAAAGATGAACTCAATTAAAATGCTCGTCAGTTGCATCCCTTGTTTGATCCATTTGTTAAACTGTGCTAGTAGCCAATTCAACTCATGGTGAGGTTAATTTCCCCAGTGAGAGTTAAAATTAAATTGATTCGAAAATGTAAACAAGACATAAAGACTGCATGAGGGTAACAATCTTGAAACCCAGAGCTAGTCTGCTTTCATGGCCTGATATTGCTGGCCTGCAGTTGCATAACACCCTAACCAGCCAAAACCAGCACAAGTTGGTTGGAAGAAAAGCAGAAGAGGATCCAACATCCATCCAATCAGAGGTCAGAGGTCACGCAGGTTAAGGAGAGGTGCAGGTCACACAGTCACAACAGGAAATGGACTGATGCGAGGACAATTTTCCCATGACCTGCACAGATGAGTGATGGGAGTTGATGTACAGGAGGACCCAATCAGACACAAGCACAGATATGCTCAGAAGGTCTGTAGATCTGTAAAGTATTTTAATGATAGGGGACTGATCTCTGGCGACTGTGTTTGCAGTGTGTTGACTAATTCTCATGCACACCACAACAGCGTAGGCATGGGTCAACCCTTTTTTAATATTTTCCACGGCGGTGGGTCTAGCAGTGCCAGCTGAAGGTGTGGAAGCATCAGTCAACCCTGGTGTGATAATACAAAAAAAATCAACACATTAACATGCTTTTAACATCTCAGGACACCAGATTATTACCTGCTGAGACAGAAACATTTTGTGTGTAAAAGCCAGCAGTTCATTTGTTGCGCTTTGTACATACTGTATCGACATAATATTTCTTCACTTTGTATCATTGCACTACTCTTCACAGTTCATTCAAACTACTGCATTTGTTTCACATACAAAATGCCTTTAAAATGCTGCACAGAATAACTTTGTTTTCTTATGTAATAAGATCAATGACAACCGGTTGACTAATCGATGACTATTTTGCAAAACTTTGTGTTATGAAACTCCTACTGGACGCCCCCAGTTAGAGTTATTTTAGCAGGTATGATATCACTAAACTGTTCCTTTCAGATGAGAAGACATCTTTTGCATTTTCTACACATCTGATTCTGGGAGTGCACACCTAGTTATGTCCAATTTTTCAGAGTGGCAAGACCAGAGGCTCTTTATTCTGTTTTTAGAATAAAGAGCCTTTTCATGACTGTTTTTGTGGTTATGGTTAAACTCAAACAGAACATAAACATTTGTCAAAAGGAAAATTTTAAAGGTATTTCATTTAAAAATGAAAGTGAAATAGAACAAAATAGCAAATACTTTCATTGGAGATGCATGAACCAGTAAATGTTTGATGTTTGTACAGAAGGCATTACTTAAAGACAATGAAATAAATCCTTATCCTGTGTCCCTGGCCTGCATTCATCTTTCTGTTATATCTTGGTATCATCCTATGAAATTTGGTGCAACCAGTTAACCCGTCCCATCAAATCAAATCACACTTCACTTCCCTCGCTTGCGGGCACCCTTTGCTCTGGGTCATAGATCACAGGCGCCTCTGTGGAGGTGTGTGTTTGGATGTCTGATGGCAAAATATTTATCCTAAAGACTGTGGTTGCGTTCTAATTTATTCATTCCTCCCTCGTCCTCCACCTGCTGATCTAATAATGCAGGGGAAGAAGGTGTAGGTCCTCAGTCCAACAGTCCTCTACAGCTCCAAATCGCTGTGAATATCCAGAGACTTCACACTGGCTGCAGCACACACAGTATGAGCAATCAAATAAAATCCCTGAACGTCTTCATCAAATCACATTACATTACAGAAGCTTAAGATGCTCTAACTCTCATTTCACTGTGCCTTTAAAGATAGATCACTTATCAAAATGGTCACCGGTCAATCATTTCATTAAAAGGACGAATCAGCTAATTGTTTTCGGCTCTATCACAGAAATATGAGTGCAGGAAGCTGCAAGAAACCATCACCTTGATATGTGATGAATCAGAAATTCATGTTTACTTTGTCTTGTTTTTGGCATTCTACAGAAACTAAGCAGGGAGGGATTTAAGCGAAACCTAGGATGCTAAAAATGGCAGACAGTATATAATAGACTGGGACTGGGACTAGGAAAGCAAGTGATCCGCTGTGATGCCGCAGGCTGCAAGAACCTGGCTAGCGCTCTGTCTGAGTACTCTGCAGTCTCCATCAGCTCGGCTGTACTGGTTAATGTACAGCATAAAAGCCCAAATCAACATCCTTTTTCATATTTAAATCCTCTTACAGGTAAAATAACAACTTGACACGTCACCATGTCATGCTACACTATCTTTCTATTATTCTTTCTCCTTAATCTGCATTTTTTTAAATTTCGCTGGAGGACGAGAGCATCTTGGCTAACGTTCCTTGGCTTTCATACTGTGCCGATCCTCTATAAGTAGATATTTCTGTAACACTGTGTTAAATATGTCTCCACTGTATGTGTGTGTGTATGCAAAAAGAAGGATGGAGAGAGCAGTCACGTGCCCGCTCTGACACAGCACTCTTCCTCAGTGAAAGAGAATGGGAATTCATTAAGATCATGAGCCACTGTAACCCTGAGAGCTCTATTTCAGCCAGCCCTTAATGCTCTGTAACCACAGCGACATGACATTTCAGCATGGATTTAGTGGGGAGTTTGTGTGTTTGTGCAGCATGCATGTGTATTTGTTGTGTGTGTGTGTGTGTGTGTGTGTGTGTGTTTTATGGAGGCCCAGGGGCTGCAGGCACTGCGTCAGACACTGAACCCAGACGAGTGTGTGACGCTCTGGTTCAGTGATGCTTCCAAGGTCAGTGGAAAGCTTTTTGTGTGTGTGTGTGTGTGTATTTGTGTGTGTGTGTGTGTCTGCAGCTAAATGCATGCATGTGTCCTTCTCTGATTCACCTTTCTCCTTCCTTCTCTTCTACAAAGCTCTACACTGAAGAGAGAACTGACTCATCACAACCAATCAGATCCTTAAAGGGATAGTTCAACATTTTGGGAAGAGCACTTACTTGAACCCTTTCTAATATTTAAATGAGAAGATCAATATCAGTCTCACATCAGTGTGTTAACTACAGAGCTAAAGTCAGGATGTGGATAGCCTAGCTTAGCCTTAAGACTGGACAAAGGTCAAAAATAAACCATACCAGCATTTCTAAAACTCACTAATGAACAAATTGAATCTCATTTGTTTATTCCGTATTTAAGTGAAATGCAAAAACAACAATTTTTGGTTTTAGAGGGAGCTATATGTTGGAGCTATTCTAGTTTATCTGTGAAGCATCTCCGGCTATAGTCCAGGTTCCCACATACAATTGGTAATCACAGGTTTTGAGTGTGTTTGAGTGTGACCCATGTGAAGCCGCCTAGTCACTGCCCCCTGCTTTTGTTGGCCAAGAAATTGAACTTTGGACAAAGCCAGGATAGCAGTTTCCCCCTACTTGCAGTCTCAATGCTAAGCTAGGCTAGCACCGTCCTGACTCAAGCTTTTACGCATTTCCTTATCTCATTCTCAGCAAGAATGAGTGTATTTTCCCAAACTAGTACTTGTAGTAATGCTTTCTTGCAACAAGAGACAAGACTAAAAGAAACAAAAATACTCAAAATGTATTAAGATTCAATGCTTAGTGCTATTTACAACTGGACTGGCATCTTTCAGCACAATCCCTGTTTCCTGTTGTTACACTGAACAGAACAAATTTCTCGTATCCTAATTGCCAAATGATTACACTATGATTATTATGGCATGTATTCTGAGTAACAGCGTAAAAATTGGTACAAACTGAAACAAACACTGTTAGCATCTACCTGTTTAACCCTACCTCTGCAGTCACAGACATAATCCTTCGCACATGAGAACAACAACAAATCACATCACTTTTACCGTTACGCATTACCGGTACTGTGTCCAAACAAATCCCATAATGCTTTATGGCATTATTGGATTTACAGGATTTTTGCAGAAATGTGATGAAGTATCCCAACCTTCTCAAGAATTTCTCACTTTAATTTCTTGAACATTTACAACATATCACTATATCAATATCACAATGGCAAATTACACATGCTGTGATGCAAGATTTTTCCATATAACCCCCCCTCTAACTGAATGAATCAATGAATTAATCAACGTAGGCTTATGATTCCTTGTCTGGATCTACATAAAAAGTCACAAGAGGCCTTCACCTTTTGAGAAATACAAGGAATAGATAGAATAACATGAAGAAATGCCCAATATAATGAGATCCAGTAGAATGGCCCTTTATACATTATATAGAATTGTGGTATTGTAAAAAACTGTAATATTAAAAATATTGTTTCTTTTCAATCACTGGGTTGTTATTTATATTAATCACTTCTATACTTCCTCAGTTTCATCAGCCTGAGATGGCAGCACTATTAAATATTTGTCAGCTCAGGGTGATGCTGGCTGCTGAGCAGCCTCATCATTTAGCTTTATTTTCTGGGACTGACGCTCATATACAGTCATGAAAGGGGAGGGTGAAACTCTGCTTGCTTCCCATCCCCCTCCTTCAACCTGGCTGCTACTGCTGCAGAGAGGACCCATGATGGTGTTGCCTTCCCTCTCTGCCCCCACCACCTCTACCAATCCCATCCCAGCTTTACCTCAGCCAAACAGAGTGCAGGTGTTGCCTCCTGCGTCCCTGCAGGGAAACACGCACAATTGTTTACATTGTTCTGGAAAAGACGATTCACTCGACAATGACAGCCTGCACGTGCCTGCCTTACAGTTTTACAAATAGGGTTATGTAATTGCCAGTTACAAGGCCTAAATAATTAAGTAATGCAGAACAGGCTAAATATTTGGCACGTGAAGCTGTACTGTGTAATGTTGCAGGTGTGCAGATGATATAATTTCTATCAAATTTCAGTCTTGTGGCCTTACTTCAAAAAATGTTATGCCATATTATAAGCAAGACTGCCAGTGATGCAGGCCGCACAAATGCTGGTGTGGGCTGACACTAATATCAATTCTCACTGTAATATAATATAAAAAATCTGTCTTAAAAGTGAATGTACATATTTGAGTTTGCAATGATCAGCGGTTCAGGCTCAAATCTTTCTCCATGTGTGAGGCCTGTTCCCAGCCAAAGCACAAACCTTTTCACCCCTTCACCATGTTATAGCAGAAAAATACTGTAACTCTGTATGACTGTGGGGGCCCAAACATTTGCAGCAGGACACAAGACAAATATGATACAACACTGATCCTGATGTGATCTCAGGAATGTACAGATTCAGCATTCTTAATACCAGAAAGTGAGACATTGCGTGGATTTCTGTAGTGAAATGTGAAACCATGAGCTAAGCTAAACAACAGATATCAACTGAAGCAAATCCTGCAGCATGGGCAGGGCACGTTACCAAAAATGAAGAGAACTTGACGAAAAAACATAAGTGATGTATTGGAAACCTGACTTCATATTAAGTTGTCTGTATGAGTCTTTCCTTTATTATGCAGGTCTGGTCGAGGTTATCAAGACCACCAACACTTGCACCCAGTTGACCCTGCTGAGAATCGAGCTGCGCCTCCATGTTTAGGCCTGCATCGGCACCTCACACCGACACTGCTGGAGCATCAGCCGAAATAAATTAGTCACAAAATCAGATACTGTGCTGTCCAGTCCAAAGCGTCCTAATGATGCAGGATTATACAGACTGGGCTTGATCAGTGGCGCATCGCCAGTAAAGGGCATGATGTCGATGAAAGGGCATTCACTGGTCGTAGTTTATGTACAGATAATCCGGAATTTCTTCCGTAGCGGCCTTTTTAAGACAACTTTCTCGTCTTGGATTCAATCCGCTAGAGGTATAGCGAAGCCGACAAGCAGCTTGATTGAGCTCGGAAGCGCTGCGGGTGAGAAAGGGTGTTTTTACGCAACCGATTGATGCTCGATCAGAGGGGTGAGGCACTGCTGAAATCAGGGAATCCCACGGATGTCGAGTGTCAATCTCCAGTCACTTAATAACCAGTAGTATTACATGAGATTATTGACTATAATTGGCTAGCCAAGGCACGAGAAGCGAATGTCTGCAGCATCTTATAAAACAATATTCAGGTAAAACCAGAGTGTGATGGAGCTCCAATGCAGAGCAGTTTATTCCTGAAATAAACGCTGATTGTGGCTAAAAGGGCGTGTGTGAGATTAATTTGCCTCCAGGCTTTCTGCAGCTGGAGAATGGTGCCTACACTGTATATCAGTGGGCTAATCACCGCCTGTTAATGCCTTTTTCAGGTCTCCGCCGCTTGAAATACAGTTGCGCATCCGCACCGCAGGAGCCTGGTGAGACAAACCAGTCTCTGCAGGTTATACACGGCTCCGTCACTACACGGCCGTGGTTTACAATAGGATACAATGGTACACGAACAGCACCACCTTCATCATCATCATTATCATCATCATCACCACCATCACCCAGATGCACTAGCTGACATCCGCATCCTTAAACAAAAATACACACACAAACACAACCGCATTTGCGCGCACGGGCGCAGCTTAACATCCCTCCACATTTAGAGCAAAATAACTAATTAATATTATCTTACTTTCGCCGACCACCGCCTTTAATCCGATTGGTGCCATGATGCTGCTGAGTGTGGGACCGAGTGTTCACCCTCTGCTTCCTACCTCTCTCTCTCTCTTTCTCTCTCTCTCCTCCTCACACCGCTGCGGAGGAGCCTCCAGTTGGAAACGTCACCGCGTATCCCTCCGCACCATCCCCTCATTGGTGGTGTTGGACGTTTGGCTGCAACTGCGACTTATTAGCTTGAACAGCTTCTTGCTCCAGCCTTATGCCTGTTCTTATGTTCTTCATTAACCCTTGTATTAGCCTGACATCACGAAAAATATTGTCTGCATGTAATGATAATTTGTTTTAGCATTACATACCAGAGGAAAGACTGTCATATGTTTATATATTTTTGTATCATATCACTGTGTTTAAATATTGTTTTATCGGGCTGCAATGCATAATTCTTTTCCTCATCGACCAAACACCAAAATATATTTAGTTTACAGTAAGTACAAGCAGTAACTTCCAGCTGATCGGCAAAAGATTTGACAAGAATGTTATGAGAATGTTCTAGCCAAGTGGCTTTCACACTGAACTTATCATTAGCCTAATCAGTGAGAACATCGTACACGTGTTTTCCATTAAAGGTTGAAATATTTCACACCTATCTGCCCTGAGAGCATTAGCTGTGGTGGGGGATGAAAGCGAGGCTTTCTGCAGAGGATACAAGCCACAAGTGTCCACAAGGGGGCAACATTTATCTTTCTGAAGGGCAACGCAAACACACGGCAATGAAGACGGGCTTTCTCACAGAAAAACATAGGCTATTCACCTTGTCATGGGCTTCAAGAGTAGTACCGATTAAAATAAATACCGCTCATTATAATAAACAATTATAAAACAAGAACATTACTTATGGATGATATTTACATCCAGAATGCTACACGGTATTTAGTTTTTTAATTGTCACATTAATAAGTTATTTATAACTTGTAAAAGTTTAACGCCAAATAAAGTCGGGCTGCACGCAAAAATAACCCTCACATAGGCTACACAGTGAATATTCAACATGTTCCATTTTGCTCCTGGATCTGGCCACACCCTTGGCAGTGCCGACTGAACACGTTGGACCAGATGACTCCCAGAGGGTGTGTCCTCCCACTGTGAACCTCCTGCTCCTCACCGGCGGGGAGTTGTTTTCTCCCGTCAGTCCTCCTCGTCTGTACCGTGGAGACACGCCGCAGCGCCGGAGCCGTGCGCCTCTCAGTGGGGAAAGTGAAGCATTTTCCTTGCGGCTCTGCTCGGATATTTGAGACTGCTGGAAACACCACCAAACCCTGCTTCCCCTTTGAGTAAAACCTGTAACCGCCTCGGATTCTTGCAGGACCTGTGAGGCTCTCGTGTAACCATGGGGGACGTGGTTTCCTCTCACCTGGATGAGAACAGGCGGGAGATGATCACAGGTAAGAGAGGAGAGCCCGAGCTGTAGTGTAAGGATGAATGTCGACCTGAAAAGTTATTTTATTCATATCCAAACCAGCACAGTAATGTCAATTAAAGTTTGTAACAACCCCTTTGAGCTCTTGTAGCCTCCAGTAGGGATAATATTGTCGTTACACCACTATTACAGAATACATGACTTGGTTTTCAAGATTTTAAAAAGTGTATTTCTCAAAAAAATTCCTTAATAATGTACATTGTGTTACAATATATTACATTGAACTCTGACATGTGCAGACACACAGCTTTTTTTTTTTTTTGGGCTATATATACCAACAAGTCCCCAAATTTCTCATTTCATTCTAGGATAAATCTTCTCATTCATTTCAGTGCATTGTTGCCCTGCTCTACTTGAAGAGTTTCCCTGAATCTCATCTCTGCTGCAGGCCTATTTCTCAGGGGATAATAAGTAGGTTTCCCAAAGGGGAACGTGTTTGTATAAGTTCGGGACTGACTGCTATTTAAGTCTCAGATTGCTCCAGACTCCCACTGTGCACTGTGAAGGTCTGTGTGATCATTTCAACAAGGCACAGGAGTAGAGGAACAGTGCAGAGGCTGAAACACTGCCATGAATCTGTAGATGCTTTCTTGAAACAATAAGAAGTCGTTTAGCAATGCACCCAAGGCCTAAAAAGAATTCAGGAAAAGGGAGAAGACTGGCTTGTATTTTTGAGTTCCTCCAGACTTGTGCTTTGCAGAAACTGTTGTTTCAGAGTCATTTTAGCCCCAGTTAGGATGTTCCTTCAGGACTGTAACTGTGTTTGTGTGCGTATGCTGGCGGGCATGCTTGCATGAAAAAAAACATACGCACTGGAAACCAAAGATTATGTGCTTGAGGTCCAGACACTCTGTTTGTTGTTGCTGTTTTTTGTGAACTAGACAGAACAAGTTGCCGTCTTTGAGTCTCGGACTGTTGGTCAGACAAAACAAGAAAATTGAAGACGTCCCCTTGGGTTGTGACGGCCATTTTTTCATACTCATTATTTACAAAATCCTGACTATATGTAGAATATGCAGCCTGTCAGAATCTCAATGAGCTGAAAAGAAGCTGTAAACAAACATGAAAGGAATATTCTTTACCTAGGGAAAAAGATGTGTGACAAAATAATCTTATCTCAGAAAGTCCCCTTACAAGCTGGTTCAGATGTCAAAATGTCACAAGTATTGTTCACGACAAAAGGTGTCTTGGTTGTGAAATCTATGAAAAACATCAACCTCTGGAATACATACAACCGCTTTCAGCTAGATTACCTAAAATACTGAAATATTTTCCGCTGGTTGTGGAAAACAAACCGAGGAGGGAGAGGAGAAGAGAATGAGTGAAGGTGCACAAGTAAAGCAGGTACAAACATGTCGCAAGATAAATAGCTGAAACTGCTGTCTGGCTCTCACACACCCTCCCTCTGTGTCGCCTCTACATATAGATCTTTTGCTGTCTTCGAAGCATGTATGCAAAAACATATACACACAAAAAATTTCATGCCCTTCAAACTTTAAACATTAGTGTACCTTTTAAAAATATCTCCTTTGTCTAGTTCTGTCTGTGGAGTGGGTGTGCACTTGAGTGAGTGAGTGAGTGAAGACTACTCAACATTTCTGCCGTGGGAGTCTTGTTTGGAGTGTTTAACTCCCAACCAGGTGATTTCTTCATCCTTGCTTCCCAAGCACATTCTCACTAAATGATCTCCTCCCTCATGAGCCCACACCACACTGATGCAATATGCCCATACACATGTTTGTTTCAGCTTTTTATCTTGTGGGGACATCTCATTGACATAATGCATTCCCTAGCTAGGGTTAGGTGTCGCTTTATTGATTCAGACTCTGATTTCAATTCTGCTTATCGAATCCGGTTCTTATCTTGGCTCTGATTCCAACCCCTCCACCACAAAGTTTGTCACTGCTGAGTGACATTCATCCACGCTCCCCTTCATGGCTAAAGAGAAAGGAGTTTCTGCAGGGGTGTCTCTGGGGACTCTTATCTTAGCAAAATATATATTGGCATAATTTGTAGACATCATTTGTTTATCTCCAGTATAAAAGGTGAATGTCATCTCTTCTGTGTTTTGCACCTGAGCGTGAGAAACTGCTACTGCGGTCCGCCATGGTCCAGGAATGTAAACAGAAGTGCTCTCTTCTCGCATGCTTTGTTGACGTACTGTGTAAGAAATGACGTGATGCTAGGTCCGCATGGAAGTGCAACTTTTGTGGACTGTAAAATGTTCACTGCAGTTCAATAGGGACCGTAAAAACACTTCTTAACCCTCAAAAAGCAGTCCCGACCCCTGGGGACCTTAATTTTTGTCCCCATGGTGACTCAAGTCCCCACTGAGATATAAGAACATGAAACACACACACACACACACACACACAGTTCATGTTCATGCATCCATTATTGCTTTTACGCTTTAGGGAGACGAGGTTATGTGCTTGTTTGTCTACAGGCTCATGATGGTCAATTCAGCCATAATGAAGATTTTGCAGTTCTTTCTCAAATATGTGTCACAGAACGAGACTTAATGAAACAGCAGCGAGTGAACGATGCAGACAACATGAGCCACCAGCTTATGTCAACAGCTCATATTTCAATCATGCATTTTATTGGCTAATAATAACAAATAATGTTTCTGGGTAGACTACTTTCTGACACACTCCACACAGCTGCTTCAATACAAAGGGATCTCAGTGTTCCTGTGAGGTGCTGTGCAGTTTGTGGGACACTGCTTGCTAGAAGTACTATTGAACTACAGGGATATACAGTACTCAAGTGAAACCACCATAACCCCAAAAAGAGTCCATCTCCTTCTGCTGGCTAGCATCTTTTCTCAACTCAGTGGGTTTCCTCATTGAGGGTTTGTTTCATTAGTCTTTCTTTAAAAAAAAAAAAAAGCTGAAACATGCTCCCAGTGTTCTCTGTTCTTATTCTAAGGTAAGAATTTGAACTTGTCGTATTACAAAGGTAATATTGATCATTTTGGTTGCTTAAACAACATGAAGTTATCTCGTGTGACTTGGATGTTTGCATGCTGTCAAAGAATTCCTGCCGTAGTTGTTTATGTTTATGGTAGAGCTGGGCGATAAATCAATCTAGTTTTGTCGGAGATTTGTTTATTGTAATATAAAGATCCTTTCCTTTAGAGGGCTCCACCCAGAGACTTTAAGGCCGGATACTCCAAACTGTTTGGTGCATACGGTAGGCACAAACAACAATCAGAGCCTTCCACTTAGCGACTTGGGGGAACAACACTCACCCGTTGCCCTTCAATTTGCCGCTCACCTTGGGCAACGCCTGAAAAGGAGTCCAGTCCCTATCAGGGAGTTTGGTTCCAGACCCAGTGCACCTAGCTGGTACTGTCCCTAGAACCAGTTTGTGATGCCAGGGGTCAGCACACCTACGTCCCTGTCTTTACCTTTCGCCCAGATGACCCCCTCTGTGGGTGCTGGCAACATACTTGGGCACCCAAGTATGTTGTCTGGGGACTCTGGAGGCAGGTGATTGAGAGGAATGGCCTGCCCGATGTGAACCTGAGTGGCGTTTTGTCATTGGACTTCTGTGCTACTCATGCTAGTCTATTCAGAACATGGAATCAACAGTGGAAGGATGAAACAAGGGTTGATGATGATGATGGCATGAATCTGGGATTGTGTTAATAGCTGGGGTCATAGGCTCAATGATTTTGCGAGTCAGGGTAGGGGGCACCGTCTCCTTGATGGGGTGTCTGATGTCTCTATGGTTCTTGTATGACAAGAGAGCAACAAGAAATAGCAAACAAGCGACAAAGTGGATGGAAGGATATAACAGAACTTGGCATGCCTACACAGGTTGAAACAGAGGATTGAGTGTGTGATTTATGATGTGGTCTTTGTTCCCAAATTCCACTTTCCAAGTGTCCAAAAGGCTGTCCTTGTATAGCTATCCAGCCTGCTGACTTTGGCAAAGCTAATCAACCGGTGGAAAGTAAAGACTCACTGCATGTTTGGAATGGAAGCCCTCGCAGCCAGCACGTATCTTGGGGAAATTTACACTGAACAGTGTTGTTGAAATCTGCAGTAAAAAGAAGTGACAAATTATTTGAAGTCAGAAATCAAACAAATACGGAGCTCTCCAAGTCTTGAAAGATGATACTTTTTTATCTTGTGAGCACTAGATATTGCATATTATCTTGCACAGTAGAGATCCATATCTTGTGCAAACAAGATAACATAAAAAAAACATACATTGATTCACATAAATTATCCAAAAAATGAAGCAACCATCATGCAGAAAGCACAACATAGACACAATAATGAATTAAAGCCAAAACATACAGATTTAGTCTTTTGGCTTAAGCTAGTATTAGAAATCTTGATATTGAGGTAGGTGGTAGGTAACTTATCCGAGATTTAGCAAGAGCTATCTAATACTCATACGTACTGTATGTCTCTTAGTAAAACTTTTTTTATGACTGAACCAGAATGGATGATAATATATTCTTAAACAGTAGGGCTTTTTGATACTAGTGCAGATATGACATCTGAGTTTTTTTTACCAATCCTAAAACAATACTTTTTTGATACCTTACTTTGAAAATTGCTAACATTTTTCATTTAACAAAAGCTAACCTTCAAGTGTTAGATGTTGCTGACGTAAAATATTTTTTTATAAAATAGTCAAAAAGTTAAATTGCCAGACATTTTGATTTAAATGAATCTGATTAAGAGTAAACAAACAAGACAAGTCTGACTAGACATTCAAAGCCAACTTTCAGCACCTGACAGTTTACGGCACTCGATGCTAAGGACACATTTTGGTCGGTACAAAGAAGTATCAAGTTCTATAGCCAGCCCTTCTAAGTGCACTTAGTAGGAGTTTCTCTTTCAGTTGTCGCACAACTTTCCTTCATATTTCCTCCAATCTGTCCACACAACTCCTCCCGGTATGACACTGTTTTTTGTGTAAGTTTGTGTGTCCCTGTACCATGTCTCCCCCACATTCTCTCCCTGTCTATCCTGTCCTGTCAGCTCTTTCCTTCCTGCTCTCCCAGTGCAGACCGGCTCCCTCCTTCCTGTGTCGTTCCTTCCATAAACAGATCATAGTCAACACTGTCTGCTGCTGACTGAGCCAAACACACTGATCGGTTCGCAAACTGACACTTTTTCCAGCACTGGAACGTGGGAAAAGCCCGGGTCTCCACCAGCAGGTCCTTGGACTATTTATTAGGACGCTGCTTGCAGAGAGTGGTGGAAAAGAAATGCTGAGTCAAGCTGTGGAAAGCCATCTATGCAATACATGAAAACATTGATTCAACTTAACTGACACCCATAGCGAGACTTTATACTTTAGCTTTAGCTCTAAACAAGGGCTGCAACTAATCATAATTGTCATTATCCATTTGGTCTATATAATGTCTGAAAATAGTGAAAGGAACTTGTCACAAAAAAAGATGACACCCTTAAACTACTTCTTTTGTCTGACAAACAGTCTACAAAACACACAAGGATTTAAGATTTATAATAAAAATCATTCTGAGGCTCAGAAGTAAAACATAGAATATACTCATATACTTAATTTCCAAACTGTAATTACATTCAAACAACTTTTGACTGGAGTTGTATTTTAACTATGCAGAAGATTTCCATCCCAAAAGTTTTACCAATGAAAGAGTCATGCCAGACAGCCACGATGATAAGCCATGAAGTTAACTCTGCCGATAACACGAGTCAGGCTTCTCTTTGTTGAGTGCTGCACAAGAGTCACTGTGTGTTCTTTCTGAAAGGCCCGCTTTAAATTTTATCAGATGGCACTTTTCATAAAGACCTGATAGACGCAGTGAAGGTTGTGGCCTCTCTGACACGGTGAGACTTAATTTAAGACAGTATGTCTTCACAGGAGAATAGCAGCTCCCCATCGACACTCAGCTAATGTTTAACAAGACATTTTAATTGCAATACTCGGATACCTCAGAGAGTCATGGGGAAGTCAGCCATGCTGTAAGATTTTGTCAAGTCTGCTTGTTGGAAATTAATTGGAGTTCTTTACTGACTTGTGTTGTTCAAACCAAACTGAACATTTTCCCATATAATTTAAGCTTTCTATTCACTTCAGGACTGTGTTGAAAAAATCTTATATGCGTTTACCTTTTTGAAACATCATTCATATTAAAAGTACTTGAATACTAAGTACTAAGACTTGAGATGGATTTGTTTGCTCTACTGTAGCTGTATATAAAAACTGTAATATGTTTGTGTAGTATTGATTTTCCCTGATCTTGTGCGTCTGTCTGTGTGTCCTCCTGCAGCTCGGACCAGAGATGTGATGAAAGAGTTCAGTGACGTGTATGAGAAGCAGTACGCCGTCGCTCTCTTCAACAGCGTCCGCTTTGAGATAGAAGGAGGAGGAGGAAAGCAGTCACAGCTGCTTCACAGAGAGGCAAGTGCATTGTGTCAGTTATGTAAGAGAGGTTAAAACCTGCTCAATGGATAGAACGAAAACAGACAAACTATGCAAACAAAGAAGGATATGAGGCCCTTCCACATGCCTATGTATAAAGCCAGACTGCAGGGAGAGCACACATCCCTGCCCATCCATGTGCATACATGGAAAGCCCGAGGCAGAGAGAGCAGCAGCAAACTTTGTTGCCTGCTTGAAGTAACGCTATGCTCGATTATATTACAACTTGGGTCTTATTTCTATAGGCTTGGCCATAATTATATCGATAACATTATACTCACCAAAGTGATTCTTGATATCTGGCAAAACAGCAACATCGCTACAGCAAAATCAAATGGGGCAACAAACTGACAGGTTGTAAACAGCGAACAGTTTATCCAGATTATCTAAACCACTTTATTTGGAGGTAAAACTGAAAGTGAGCACACCCAAATGTCAGTAATAATCCCATATTGCACAGGAAAACTGTGTGTGGACAACAAAAGAGAATGATGGTAGGTCAAGGTTTAACCAGAAAGTCAGTCTGTAAACTCTGATCCAAGTAGTCACTTTGGTGAGTACAATGTTGGAGGAGCGATGGCCAAAATAGGAAAATAAGATCCCACTTGTAAAAACGCGTAATTATCATTAAAACATTTTAAAACAAGTAAAACGTCCTGTCCTACAGGAGTTGTGTTTTTACCCTGAAAATTCTAATTCAAATTTAGCTACTTAGCTTTATAATTCAACTCATCTGAATCTCTCCAGCTTCATTACTAGATGTTTTTGGTGTTTTTGATGAACAAATTCACACTGTTGTTTGCAGCTAAACAAATTGTACGTAACATACACTTGCATCACTTTAGGTTTTGTTCGGCAAACAGAGCTTGTTATACACGATGCATGAATGAGCTCATTCTTAGGCTCTATGTAGACGTACATTACCTAACAAGCGAGTCCTCTGTTTCACCAATCTGTAGTTTTATATTCTGCTCCTCTTTTTGGTTACAGAAGGTCCCACTTTTGTTTACATTTCATGTCACTGAAGAGGAAGTGGGGCACATTTTACACATGAACAGAGATGCTGTTTGAAATTTTATTATGGCAGTTCATCTACTCTTTACATACATATTCACACAATACACTTTTAATCTGCTGATTTATCTTTGTTTACTTTGATGATTTAAAAATGTTGGACTCAAAATATACAGTAACATCTTTCTGAATTTTATATTATAAATGTACCATTTTCACGCCCAACAACTATTTACTTACTTAAATAGTAATTTAGTAGTTCCAGCAAATCTTGTTTCTAACACAAGCACCTCTTCATGTTTCAGCTCTGCTACTCCCTTCTGTCTCCTTCGGTCTTTGATTCCTCATTTGCAGTATTATATGATGTAAGACAGGAAATCTGAAAACAAAGTGGGTGGTGTGTATCCTTGTGTAAACACTAAACAAAAATCTACACCCTCGCTTATTTGGCAACACTAATTAAGCTTCAGGTGTCTTGCATAGTTGAGAGACCATTTTTAAATTGTGAGAGTAATGAAACCAACATGTTTATAAAAGATCTAATTAAGACAAGATGTACACACCTATTATGTTGCTTTGTATCACAAAATACAATTCAATTCAATTCAGTTTTATTTATATAGCGCCAATTTACAACAATAGTTATCTCAGAGCGCTTTTCATAAAAGAGCAGGTCTAGACCGTACTCTGTGATGATATTTACAGAAACCCAACAGTTCCCACCAATAGCAAGCACTACGCGACAGAGGCAAGGAAAAACTTCCTTTTAAGAGGCAGAAACCTCGAGCTGAACCATGGCTCAGGGTGGGTGGCCATCTGCCTCGACCGGTTGGGGTTAAGAGAGAGGGCAAGAGAGGGATAGAGAGAGAGAGAGAGAGGGATGGAAGGAGAGAGAGAGGGGAAGGAGGCAGCCTACACAATATACACACACAGAGGTACAGACAGTAAAGGTGATGTTGCTATAGACTGAATGAAAAATGGTACAGATATTTATAGTAGTGTTAATGATAATAATCGTAATGTTAATGATTATAATAACAATAATAACAACAGGACTAGTAACAATAATTGTAGCAGAGGGTGTCGAGCAGGAACACGGGGGCAGCAGGTGACTCGCAACCACAGATCCAGACTCCACAGCTCCAGAGCCAGAAACACAGCCAGAAACAGATAGGAGGAGGGAGGAGAGGGACGAGAAAGCACAAGACTGCGGGAAAGGGAAGAAGTCAAGTTAATAACATGCATTAATGGGATGAGGTTGCATACAGAGGGAGAGAAAGAAGAGGAGAGAGGAGCTCAGTGCATCATGGGAAATCCCCCGGCAGTCTGCCTATAGCAGCATAACTAAGGGATGGTTCAGGATTTACCTGAGCCAGCCCTAACTATAAGCTTTATCAAAGAGGAAAGTCTTAAGCCTACTCTTAAATGTGGAGATGGTGTCTGCCTCCTGAACCCAAACTGGAACCTGGTTCCACAGCTCTGGCTCCTAGTCTACTTTTGGAGACTCTAGGAACCACAAGTAACCCTGCATTCTGGGAGCGCAGTGCTCTGGTGGGGTAGTAAGGTACTATGAGCTCTTTAAGATAAGATGGTGCCTGACCATTAAGAGCTTTGTAGGTAAGAAGAATGATTTTAAATTCTATTCT
>NC_060162.1:23594954-23617513 GCF_021292245.1 Micropterus dolomieu | reverse complement strand
CTTTGACTCACTGGTAGCTCACTCGCAAAGGTTGCCAGTGTAGTCAGCTTAGATTCATAAGTTACAATGAATGTTAACGGCAACACACAGTCATGTTTATAAACTAATCATTCATAGAAAATGTTAAAACTATTCCTTATCTGCAAACACACAGCTTCTGGTTGTAACCATCAGACAATTTCTTATATAATACATATTACATTATATAATACATACATACTTTGCCCATTTAAACTATTTTATTGAGGCAAAGTTCTAGTACAGTTAATTCTGTCAAGACAACAATACATACTAAGGCATAAGGAAGTTGCAAAAAAAAAGAAAATCTTATATTTAGTTATCTTTAATAACCAAATGGAAGGGATCTGTATAAAAACACATTCATTATTTTGTGCATGCTAAAGATGGACGGTTTTTTAGTCTCTGAAATATTGATATCTGCTTCAAACTCCCCGTATTGGTCAGGCTCTAATAGTGAACACACTGACAGTGAAAAAGATTAGTGAGCGAGCTGCAAGAGAGGTTCAAGAACTTCCTATGGATGTTCTGATATGTATTTTTACTATGAAACCAGGCCAGCGATTGAATCCACTGTGCCCCTCCACAAAGGAAACCGACTTCTCAGAGCCTCCTTTCAAACCTACTACTACCTACTGTTCTTTTTCAAAATACACTCATTTAGGTCTGCTGTTAGTTATATAACTTTGGGAAACATGGGTGTTTGTTGACATAACACTACATTATGTTTTAACCAGATGAACTGGTTCTAAAAGGTCTACTGGGAGAGACCTTCCAGAAGTGAACAACTACACTTAAGTGGAGATGTTTTTTGACACTCTGCAGCTTACCTGCAGGCCCGTGGACATCCCAGAAGTCAAACAGCAGTGTCACGCTGCTCGACAACTCAAACGTCATCTAAAGAAAAAAGTGCACAACATCATAAGCTACCATTCATCGGTTAACTGCTGATCTTAAAGTAGTTTGTTGTAGTAAAAAAAAATATATAAAAAATACCCCGCTCACATTTTGAGAAACGTGTGCAATTTAGGTGTTGCAACAATCCTGACATCAGCCTCTTTCCCACCAAGATCAGTCGTGTAAGACCAAGAGCTACTGCACTGCTCTGCGATCCGTCCTCTCCTCTGTCATTTTCTGGCGCAATGACTCAGAACATCTTTGATTTCAGATCTAACCTCTTTTTTTGACTCTTACCAGACCCAGACTCTGATAATAATAAAAAGTACTTCTCAACACAAAGAGTTATGTTTCAGAATAAAAAGCAGCCGTTGTTTAAGAACCGGGAAATATATGCAAGAAAAAAACTAAAAGTTATACACGTCTGTTTTGTGAATTATTTCCTGCCCGAAACAAGCCTGGGAGAAGCTGTGTTCTGCTCCTTCTCTTTCTTCGACTGTCTTGTAGGAAATGCTTACTATTTGCTTGCTCAGAACCTCTTCTGTTCTACATAGGGTTTTTGGATTCCTATTTCCTCGTAATTTATGCCGTTCTGAACAAACATCTATTCAGCTGATCGTGCCCCACAATTACAGGATGTATTGACCGACAAAAGCACACTCTGTTCTGCCCTACTGCTGTAGATGTGATTGCACCAGAAAGTTGGTCTGTAATGGTTGTTTACAACTATTAGTTTAGGCTCATTTTACCGTTTCACTTCTTTTCTCCTCCGAGTACATGTGGCTGCCATTGTTTTTTTAAAACTCTGATCATCTGACTGCTCATGTTTCTTGTCCGTGTCAGCCGTTTTTGTTATGTCAGCAGTTAACTTTGTGAATACAATGCTATTATTAGAAATGGTGACCAAACCTTCAAAGATAAGAACTGACTGGGTCCGAGTTAGCCAATGAAGAAAAAGAAACAGATGGAAAAAGGAAAAGAGGGAAAACTGCAGAATAGTGTGTTCCACTAAAATCCAGTTACTTTTTGTCTAACTTACTCTCTTACCGAAATAGAGACTCATCGACAACTTCAACAAAGTAAAGGATCAAAGCAACAAGTCTGTAAACAGTGCAAAAGTACATAGAGGACACAAGTATTTAAGGCCACTTGAAAACATTACAGAGAACTTCAATTAAACGTAACATGAGTCAACAATCCAAATTGAGGCCAGCCAAGGTAATCATTGTGAGCTTATCTTTGAAACTCCTTAAGAAAACTAGATGTATGTTTTCCAGGTGACTGTTGAGGCTGGAAACTGTGACAGCAGTCCTTCAACAAACACTCACAGTACACAAACTGCCCCTGTTTTTTTTTTTTTTTTTATGCTTTAGCCCATTCTGAGCATTTTCCAAGTGCATACCATAACTTTTCAGATGTTTTCCAAACTGCCAGGCAGCTGCTGGTTGCCATTCATGTCAGTAGTATAATAACTTGCAAAGACTTAGCAGAGTCTTGAAATGTGCCTATGGTATTCAAGTTTAATTGAATTGCCTTTTTAAAAAATACAATTATTATCGCTGAGCTGAAACATTGTTTTTCTTTGATATAGCAGAAAAAATTGAGGTTTTTAAATCACATCAAAAATTAACAACATTGCATTAGTGCATTGAAAAAGTTGACTGCATAGTATGAAATGCAGATGAGGCATTACATACTATGCATGCATAGTATGTAATGCAAGTGCATATACTGTAGCTGAGTAATATTATCAACTTTGTTTGTAAACCATCAGCCCCAGATTGTGCCTCTGGTGTTTTATCTGGTGCCTCATATGTTTTTTTTAATCAAAGCGATGTGGCTGTGTGCTAATGCAGTGTCTGCTCACTGACATCTACGGCTGCCTGACAGGGAGGAACAAAAATACATAGTACAATTCTAAAAAGCTATGGTTCAATTACCAGGCAATTACTGTAAAGCACCTGCGATTCAAATGGGTTAAATGTAGGGACGCGCAATAAGTTAACTGGATATGATCACACGTTGACTTTCTGTGGACTTTATGTACTGTATCGTTATGATATGATCATGCCATGTTATCCTTTTACATAACGACGTTGTCCAAATGAGTTCAAGCAAACTGTAGCTAAAAAACAAAACAAACAAACTCGGGTTTTTTTTGGTTTTTGTTTAACTTAAGTGTGTTGAGTAACGTTACTTTGAATACTTTCAGCCATACTGCCCCTATTTATATGAGCTCTTTAAAATTAGCCTAAAGGTTTCACGGGTCTTTTTAGCTGTTTCAGGTAACTTATCCCTAAACTTACTCTCTAAACTGGGTGCAGTTGTTGACTGACGTTAACTTATGTTGCAACGACACGCTTTAACCTGCAGAGTAGTAACGTTATTCCAAATGCAACAAGACGTATTCAAGACACATAGGAAGTATATACTTGATACTGTGACTAGCTACAATCACACAACTTACGGGCATCATGGTGAACTTGCTGAGCGTAGGCTAACGCCACAGTTTCAGCGGTGCAGTTCAGCTCAAATCCGAGCCATTCCTCACAAGTACGTCGGTAGTAACCAGTGAGCCAACTGCTCTCAGGCTAGCGTTACCTCGTGACTCCTGAAGAACAGAGGGCTGACGGTTAGTGGAGTTTTTCAGCAACTGAAAACAAAGAGCAACTGCGACAAAATAATCGAAACGGTAATATAGGTCCAATTAAAGTCGTCCGGAAACGCAAATGTTATCGTCGATGTCGAGCATGGTGGGTAAAAGTGACAACAATTTGCACAGTTACAACTAATATTTAGCTAACGTTAGCCGAGAACTCACTAAAGGCCGATGGACAGAGATGTCACGCATGCGCAAGATGAATCCGCAGTTTATTTACGACAAATGTTTGGATCACGTGACGGACGGAGTCAGCCGAAACTATTCGTAGCTTTTCGGCTGCTTCCGCTATAAAAGCCACTGTCAAAGCAAGGCAGGCCAAAGCTTCATCAGCGGAGAAGCGGTGACAAACGGCCTTTCATTGTTGACAGTTGTTACTGGAAGGAAGCTGTTAATAATTGGGAGAGATAACCATAAACACCCTTATTTATTGGGAGGTTACTTTCTTGTTTTTATCACGTTTTTTTCTTAATTAGGGTATTAATTAAGGTAGTCTACAACCATAGCCTACAACATTACATTTTTTTTTTCATTTCATTAGCCTATACAATATTGTTTTACCGTGCACTGTAGGCTATGTATCTTTTGCTATGTTTGTCCCTTATTGAAGATGCAAACATCATCATTCTTTAATTGTTGTCTGAACTGTTCTGTCTATTTTATGCTAAATACAATCTCTGCAGTGTCTATCTAAATAGATTTTCTTCTGCAGCTCCAGCAGCCTGCCACCTCAGCCTTAGCAGAAACCTTTATCCCAGCCTTATCCTTTTGATTTTTTATCCATTGACGCTTCTCTTGCTATTTTGTACATGCAGTTTTCAGGACAACTGATAACCATTTTCTTTGAGGGTTCTCATCCATGGGTTGTACTCACATTTTCCAGAAACCATTTACACTTGTCTTATGCACTGTTTTATCTGTGTTCAGTCAGAACATATAGAAATATTTTCTTGTGTGTAATGCACTTTTAATTGCTTTCCTTCTGGTTGAAAGATGCTATAATTTTCGAAAAGAGGGGAAAACATGATCCCATTTTAGAAACACAACATAATAAACAACATGTCATATCATTTTATTGTTATACTGTACAGTACAACTTAGATTCTGCACTGTAAGTTGAAATATTACATTTACTGATTGAGGTGCTACTGTTAGTATCTGCATACAGCACCTGTAAACAGTTTACAAGTAGAAAAATACAAAACCAGACACCACTCATCAATATGTGAGGGGGGAAGAATGAAAAAAAGAACACAGAATAAGTGGGGCTTCATAAAGCTATAGTACCTTTTGGTAGAGAAGAATTTAACAGAATTAGGATCGATAAAGGCAGCGTGAAATGACTTCAGGGAGCTGTTGCAGCACTCTTAGAAATTAGAGGAATTGCACATACTTTTCTAAAACAAGAATAAAAACAAATTCAACAGGTCTAAGGTCCAGTGTCCTCACTGTTTTCAAAAGCTACATTTGTATACATCAAGTGCACTTAGCACAGTCCACAGGAGACAAAGCAGGAAGAGTTGCACCAGCACATCCCGACATCCTTCCTGACAGAGAAGATCACACAAGCTCCTGTAAGGAGTGTCGGGAATCCAGATTGTTTAAGGCATGCATTCACAATAATGTAGAGCCAGAACACCAACATGTTCGGTGACTGGCAGATTTCCAACAGTAACAGAAGTTTGCCTGTGGAGATGTCAGCGCTGGTGTGCCTCAAAAAATGAAATACAAATTCTGGAAAACGTGGTGATCTAGGAACCAACACCAGCAGCGCGATCGTTTTTTTGTTTTTTTTTAAATTCACTGAAGAGACTTTAAGATTATACTAAACTGTGGTAAAATAAGACAAACATCAATAATCTCACAAACATTCATTCCAGCAGTTGTGCTTAAGATTTTCAGTGACATCAGTTTCCCACACAAAAGTGACATTGACCATGTGCCGTTGTTTTTACAACACAGTAGTGCTGCGTGATATGGGTGAGATCATTATAATTATATAAATAAGGATATTTGGCATCATCAAGATATGACACAGTTTAACAAATGTATGGAAAATCGCATAAAAAAATCAAACTGATGTTCAAAGCAAGGAATTTGGAATTGTAGCATCTGAATGAAAACAGACCACAGGGTGAACTCTTAAATTAGTCACACACACGCATCTACACGAACAGTAGATGTGCACTCAGAAATGCATGTACTCAAAGTGAAAAAAGTGCTGTATCATCTGAACCGACTGATTTCAGAGGATCCTCATCTCACTAATGTAACACTGAAAGAAAATTAAGGCTACAAAGGGGAGAAAAAAACAACATACAATCTCGTCATTTAAGATTCTCAGTCATCCAGGACGAAGTTATCCAAGGAGGGTTCCAGCTGCACTTCATTTAACCCTCCTTGGATAACATACAATCTCAGTCAGACTGCTCATTCATTCACTGCTCACTGTGTATTGTTACTGTTTACTGTGTTTTATATTGCGTGTATCGGGTGAATGGTCTGAGGGCTGTGCTGCTCTGTTTATTGTAGTATGTTTGAATTTGTTGTTGTCTATTCTGACGTTGTTTATGCACCTTGGTCTGTCCGAAACGACATTTATGCTCATCTGTCTCCTTGTATGCGGAAGAATGACAAAGTAGACTTGACTTGAGACTGAAAAGATGATGAAAAGCACTGGCATCACATCTTAAAACAACAACAACAACGTATTTCAAACCCCAATCTGTCAGTTCTGCTCAACAGTTCTGCTCAACAGCTGCAAGAAAATAAGATGTAAAATGGTACAGCAGGCATCAGTTGGTGCATTGCAGAAGCAGGGACTCGGTGAAGTGATTCCGTTTGCATGCCTGATAATGTTAAGCTCCAGTTTCTGGACAAGGTAAAGCTTGCACCAACAATGACCACAAGAGGGCAGAGAAAGACTGCGTCAGTGCTGCAAGCTTCCTATCCAGCAGCAGGAAAAACAGCCTAATCTGCAGACAGGCTGTCCTCTGAATACAAAACTGGTGTCAAAGCAAAACCTCTCAGCTATTTGAGCCAACACAGAAAGAGAAATATAGAAATATAGAAATATTAGATCAAGATATTTCCAAATATAAGAGCATGTCAGTGCATAGTATGCTCTTCTATGTGTTGAATTTCAACATAAGTGATCTTGTCTAGAAACTAAATATTTTTAAACATAAAAATGTAAATATTGCAATTGTTTGATTCATGTCGATAAAAACAATGTTTAAAAGTATATCACTTTTGTGTGACTGGATTAGTTTGTATAACAATTTTGAAGCTAATTTTATTTAGCTGCTATCTGTATTTCAGTTTACACAACTGAGCTGTGTTGCTGAGCCACCATGTCTTTAAACTTTAAAGACATACTTTAGACCTTTTTAAAGCCCCTATGTGTAGGATTCGACAAATTGCTGACCAGCAACTTCCAGTGGTATAATAAAAAAAGACAGACAGCAATGCGTGCTGCTACTGTACACACAGACTCATGGGACTGTCTAATGTTTCTTCAAACAAAGACTTAAAATAAAAACTTTAAAGAGGTTCTGATCATAGAGCAATCCCACACACAGGGGTTGGTGTCACTAGCTTTCCAGACAAACCACAACCTCTGACAATGGGTTCTCTTTCTCAGTTTCCAGCGTGAAGACAGCTCTGCCCGGCTGATGATGAGGACTAGGTTAACTAAGACACAAACAGACAGCAGTGGACCACAATAACAAGAGCACAATTGAAACAAGACTGCAAAAAGGCAGACATTTGATCTCACCAAACATGAGCCTTCAGTAGGCCGAAATCATTTACAAGGCATCACAGATGCAAAAATTCATTGAAAAAAACCAAACTATACAGATTTTACCCTGCCTCATTAAAGGAACATATCCAATCACTGAATATTCTAAATGCTGTACAACACTTCTTTTAGGCACAGTGATGTTCACCCGTTCTGTCTGACACTACCTGGTGGGACTAAGGTGAAATTAAAACTTATAGTCAATATGTGATCCCTTTTTTCACTTATTAGAGGACAAAGAAACAATCTTTGGGATGTTTGGGGGTGGAGTAATGGTCCACCCTCTTGAACCCAGCGTGTCTATTTCCTGATTTGTCGGGAGCCGAGTGCAGACATGTGTGGGTGGTCGTGGCCATGATGCTTCATTATCTGCTTCCTCCCTACTGTCTACTGTTGAAACTGGAGTTGACGCTACTGCAGCTTTCCTCGTAAGTGGGTGGAGGTTCTGTAACACACAAAGGCAAAACAATAGTCAATAACACTATGGATAGTGGAAGTCCCACTTCCTCTCTGAGCCTTTGTACCACTAGTTTCTGTACAGCAATGGATTTTGGTCACATGTATTTTTTTCTTCCATCTGAAATGCTGAAAGACGTTGCTGCGGTTTTCTGTCAATATTGTAAAATAAAAGAGAATATACAACTGTACTGGACAGTGCTTTTTGTCCACTTCATACATTTTCAACCAAGATAACACAAAGAGCATGGGGCTTTTCCACATTTTGACTTGTCATAGAAGAACTAGGTTTATGTAATAATAATTACGAAGTGGTTGTTATAGAATTATTATAGGATTATTGGGTTTCAACTATAAATGCTTCAGCAACCACTTTATTGAACGTTGAAAGTTAAATTTTGCACAGCAAAAATATTTATTTAAGTTCTAGTATAACTCTTTGTTTTAGCAGTCATACATATGGAAGCTCGTGCAGTGTCATGTCATCCATAACTGTTAACAGCATTATAAAATGTTTTTCTCTGTTCCAAGCTTAACATTGCTCCTCAACAGAACTGTAATTTCAGCTGCTGTCCATTGTGGGGACATCAGACAAAAAACAAATGTGGGCTTGTGACAACCTGATGGTATTTTTTTTGCACACTTAAAAAACACATTACAGAATTTTGCTGGATTGTACCCATACAGGTTTTGTCTGTTGTTTGACTTATCTGGTTTTAGAGACTGAACTTAGAAACTGAACTGAAACCACATTACTTGTTTTGACTGTGGTAAAAATCAGTCGATGCTTTGATTATCTTTTTTTCCAGGGATATATCGTATCTTGTGTGTTCCTGTATGCATCTGTGCATTTGTTTGTCTGTGTGTCAGTGTGTAAGATTTTCCGAGGAACTAACCATGCGGGTAGTCCCAGCTGCTGTACTCTGGAGGGAGGATGAGAGAACAGGAAGTGGGGATAGGAGTCACGTTTCCTTCGGTGAAGAAAGGTATGGTGGCCCCGGTGGACACACAGAACAGAGGAGCTGATGCGTCGGGCCGTCTGTGGCTGGGAGGAAGGGCAGCACCGGGTGCGTGGCTGAAGGCACTGGGGGACATGGTGACCGACTGACCTGAGGGATCCTGCTGAGAGTGACTCTTGGTAGGAATCTCCTCACTGGCTAAACCCCCTGCACACAGCCCGTCCTCTGGGTCCTCCTCCACCGGCGGGGCGCTTGGTGTCACGCCTGCTGCGCTTGGTGCGATGGTCGCAGCGCACTGGTCTAGACTGGCAGGTATGGACCTCGACGGAGACAAGTTCACAGCGATGTTCCCAATGTAGATGGGCAAGGTGACGACTGCTTCTGGAGATTTTAGAGACACCTGTAACACAAGAATGACTTATGAAGGGAGCCTCAAATTAGATTTTACATGTATACGGCAATATAGTTAAGGCTCATTACATTTAGTTTATAGTTTGTAAAATCTGGGCATTTATCAGTGTTTAAAATTCTGATAAAAATAATAATATAGGGAAGAAAATCTGATTTCAAATCTTAAATTTGGAATGCAACCACTCTGCTGTTTCTTTCTTAGCTTGCTTAAAGAGACAGCTGTGAGAAACTCATCAACTGTAAAGTACTGTGAACAGATACAGGAAACACAACTTCACGCTTCATGAGAACATAAAATGTGGGTAAAAAGTGGTCCAAACAGATCTGTTCCTTTTTGACATTCTATATTTTTCTTATTGTCATTAGATCTAACAAAAATAATTGATTCTACAGTACTAACTAGTATCCAAAACCTGACACATATTACTCCTCTGCACCACAGAACTCCCCTGTGTGAGCCACAGATTTGCACTGGTGACATGTCCCTTCATTACAACAATGAAAACACACACTGTAGTTTATTATTTCAGTCAATTCTAAATACCCCGTCTTGCAGTTGTAAATACTCATTAGATGACCAAATGTGTACTAATTTGCAGATGAAAATAGTCCCTAGCAATATTTGATTTACTCCTTCTGGAGTAACATTTAACAACAACTACAGTGTCCAGCTGTTTTAGGAAATTGTTGTTGTTTAAAAATGGATTTTCGAGTGGTCTTTTATTGTGGTCAGCCTAAGGCACACCTGTGCAATCCCCATGCTGTCTGATCAGCATCTTGATATGCCGCACCTGTAAGGTGGATGGATTATCTCGGCAAAGGAGAAGTGCTCACTAACACAGATTCTGACAGATTTGTGAACAATATTTGAGAGAAATAGGCCTTTTGTGTACATAGAGAAAGTCTTAGATCTTTGAGTTCAGCTCATGATGAATGGGGGCAAAAACAAAAGTATTGCGTTTATAATTTTGTTCAGTTTATATACTTGTCAGCTGTTTTCAAAGATTTGTGTTCAGCAGGAACCAGTAGGCTTGGGGCTGAGAGCCAAAGACAGGATTTAGTGACACATACAAAATACAGACTCACACCAGCCTTATCCTTTAAATATGCTATTTATCCAAAACAGACTGTGCCTGTGTGACATGAAGGAGAAAAGAAAAACTAGTTAAAATTAGAAAAGAAACATTTACATTCTTTGCCTGGTCCCACTGAATGAGACTGAATTGTATAGATGTAAGGATTAAAACTATACAAAAAGGATTAGATCTATATTTTTATATGTTAAAAGGCATCAGAAAATGGACTACATTATATTGACACCCTAAAGGAGATTAGTGTGAAAATATAGCACATTTGTCTGTGGCAGTTGTAAATAATAACATTCTTTTTTTGATGACAAAATAGGCTGTTGAACAACGGATCCAAGTAAATAATCAATTTAACATCCCTATAATATTAAGAGGGACAGTGCCAGTGAGTTCATAATGAGTGTCATCAATAATTCACTGGTTTCAATCCAGAGGCATTGAATACAGTAAACAAACATATTATTACATCAGTGTTTGATGTTGTAGTCTGTCAGAAAATAAATATGTATGTATGTATCATTTACAATATTTACAGTAACAAATTTGCTCTACATTTAAATACATTGTGTAGGTTTATGACGGTGCCATCAACCTAGTACAATGTTTAAAACAGACACACGCTCTTACCTGAATGAAATAGTCGATGTCTATGAGGCTGCAGCCGCCCAGCGCTGACTGAGGAAGAGGAGGGACGATGATCTGTTCTCTCCACTCTGCGTGCTTTCCGGCCTTCACTCCGGCTCCCTCCACCTCTGCAATGGTCCGCAGGTCAAACACAGGCCGCTTGGTCTTATAGGTGACTTTCTGGTGGGGGGGGAATGGACACAGAAATAAAAAGATGCGATAGTGAGTTTAAACTACTTCACCTAACTCTAGCTTATTGGACGGAAAAGTGTTCCTTATCATGTGGTACAGAGAAGTTTTATGTGCACCCACGTGGAAGGATCAGTTCTTTGAATTATGCTTGAAGCTTCGTTGGGCCAGCCGAGATTTATAATACATTACTAAAAGGTCAATATCCTCTAAAATAAAAAAAATTACAGGGGGCAGTGCTCATAATCTCAAAATAATGGTCTGTGGTGTAAGATCTCACACATCTGATTTGGAGAGATGAGATGATGTTTATGGGTGTTGCGTGTGTGTAGTGTTTCTCATTTTTCTTTATGATTTATTTTGTTTTTTCCACTCTTTGTTCTATCCACTCTCACCTTTCAGTGTACCTGCTCTATATTTTGTGAGAAAAAAAGAACAAAATCATATTTCTGAATAAGTTAGCCGGTTGAGAGAAAGGTGTATTGGTAAACACATAATTATTACTAATTATATTTAATAATCTACCTGTAAAAGACTGGCTAATACATATCCCGTGTCTTTCCCAGACTTGTTGTGGATCTCGGCAGCTAACTTGATGACCTGACCGGGGATGTAACCCCTCAGGTCACTGTGAGCTTTCAACATCAGGGTTCCCGTCTTCACCAGGAGGTAGCTGAACTTCTTAGTGGTCACAGCAAAACTCGGATCCTGTGGAGGCAGAAGTAACAGGATAAACGTTTGTTTGTGCCTTGGTAGTCATTAAGAAGCCTCGTAAGCTGAAGCTGTGCAGATAATCTATTCCTGCTTAGTGCCAGAGCATCATCAAACTCTGAAAGTCATGACGGGAAGAGTGTGACTCAGAAGTAAGTAATGCAGGGGAGTCAAGAAGAAAATGAATTAGATCCTGCTCTGCCATGAAATCAAATAAGCTTCAACCAAGACAAAGGTTGATACATTAGAGAGAGAGATCCATTACAACATTTTAAAGGCTCCTTCTGTCTCTATTAGGGGTGGGGTAAAAAATCGATACAGCGTAGTATCGTGATATTTGCCATGGCAATACTGTATCGATACACGGACGCCAAGTATCGATATTTTAGTATATAAATTGCAGATGGGAGTTTTAACTTTTTGGTACTAGAATAATAAAATCTATTGCTTTTTTAGCCCACTAGAAAACTTAACAGGACCATATAGAGGACTGAAAAAGTGAACAAAACAAACAGAGTAGTGTATCTTTTTAGATAAACAGATGTTGACAAAGTTTGACTTTAGGGACCTAATTGGAAGTTGGAAAAAGGTAATAAATTGCAATATATCTCAATATATTTAAAATCGCAATAAAATCGAATCACAACATAAATATCGTTATAATATCGTATCGTGGGGCCTCTGGTGATTCCTACCCCTAGTCTCTATATGAACAACTTTTTTCACTGCTGGATTTACTCAGCAAAAGTAGGCAGATGTGTGCACTGAACACTTACTTCAATGTTAGGGACCTCATTGAGGTTGAGCAGGTTGAGTAGGTAGAAGGGCCTCTGGGCTTTGTAGTCCTTAGAGAAGCGGGGGGTGTCAATAACCGCCTTGACACGGTAAACAATCTTCCCAAAGGGTCCCTCAAAAGAAGTCGGGACAGCAACTGAAGAGAGGATTGGGGGAAAATTCCATACAGATATCACTATGAAGACAGTTATTGACTGAATGAAGTAACCGGTGTAAGGACTGCTATAGCCCATATGTTTGAGTTATTAATTAAAATGTAAAAATAGTTACTTTCACATGCAAAACAGGCATTTTACAGCATCAATAACCCATAAAAGTACAAAATGCTGCTGATAATTCAATTGTTAAACGTGACCAACATTGACACGTTGTTACAGATTCATTCATGTGCGTAAGTATCGTGACAACTATTCTTTCTTTTATTGAGACAAATTATATTACAAAGAAAAGAAATTCAAGTTCAGAAGTACACATCTCTACATATCTAAAAAGAGAGACAAAGAATTAAAGAAAGAAAAAGACAAAGAAAGAAACTGTTTGACTGATAACTCATTCAATCTGTTGTGCACCAGAAGCTCAGTGAATTAACACATTCTTTAATAAAAAGGCTATGTTAAATCAGGCTAAAATGCAGTTTTCTTTTATATTGTTACTAGAAGGGGGAAGACAGAGCTGCAAGCCTCTATCAGAGCTGTCACAAGATGTAAGGGCCGTTCAGACTGATTCCTACACAGCTCAGAATGGAAGGACACTGATTGCTTTTGTGACTCAAGGAAAGAGCGGTGGCAAGGAGGAAACAGGGAGGGGAAAGGCTGGAGGGTAGGAAATTTAGGACTAGTGAGATAAAAATTTCTATTTGGGGAGACAGCAGCCAGGCAGACAAAAGGAGAGAGACACTCAGAGCCAGAGGAAAGGGAAAAACACACACCAGATTCAAAATCTCTTCTGATGTTGTCATCTGTACAAACAATCTGCATATAAATTAAAAACAGGATGTACAAAAAGGTGATTAATGTGAAAGCTGAGCCACTCTCTCACCCTCACTGTTTTAATATGTTTCTTTTTCCCATTAATGCTCATTCAGATGTATGAATGTAATGCTGTTAAATGCAGGCAGCAGCTTCAGGGTGCTGCTGCTGTCAATAAGAATTAACCACCAGAGGCTGGTTATTGTTGTTTTGTTGTGGACAGCTTGGTAGCAGAAACAGAGCTGTGGACGGACTGACAGAGGAGAGATTGAAGCACCATGCTGGCTTTCCGTGGAGACACACCAGACTGAGCGGCTCATGGCGGCTCAATCTGTACGACGACTATCTAGCCCGACTTGTTCTTTTACAGACAAAGACCTTCCTCTGCCTCTTTGAGCTGCAGTTGTACTTAGGGTGACCACATGACAAGGGAGTTTGGTATACCTGTCAACCCTCCCGTTTTCTCCGGGCTGCTCCCGTATTTTAGCGTTTTATCCCGCTGTCCTCCTTTTGAAATATTTTCCCGTAAATCTCCCACGCATGCGTCTTACTTTGTGGCTATAACAATGATACCTTTCAGTCCCTGCTGTAGCCAATGCAGAGTTTAACAGTGCCCATCTGTGGGCAACACCAAAAAAATATTTCACAATGATCAGTATTCAATGTTTCATTAGGCTATAACTCAAACAGAACAGGATTTGGGACAACTGCTCATAATTCGGGACGGTCATGAATCATTCGGGACATCTGGTCACCCTGCTTGTACTTCAACTAGCCCCCCTGAACATTTCCTCTTCAGGATGGACTTGTGTATGTAGGAACCTAGTAAGCTCTTGTTTATTTGCACGACAAAAGAGGTCTTGGCACCTACATTAAAACTGGGCTAGTGAATCATGTTTCCTTGACTGTGAATCACGCCACCATGAGGTTCACGTTTGTATTTTTTGGTGAAATATCTCAACAGTTGCTGGATGGATTGTCATGAAATTATGTACGGACAACCACGATCCCCTCAGGATGAGTAGTAATCTCTTTGGTGATCTCTTAACTTTTTAATTTACACCATCATCAGGTCCAAATTTCAATTTGCCATAGTAAATATTACCTGCTTAACATTAGCATTTTAGGATTGTCCTTACAAGCATGTTAGTATGCTGACATTAGCATGTAGCTCAAAGATCACATACAGAGTCACTAGCATAGGTTGAAGACTCTCAGTCTAAGTTATATATAAACTTAACTATCAACTACATCTACAATAACTAAATTTCAGTATGTATCAGTCCTTAATTACAAGTTGAAATATAGTCATTGAAATGCTGTATCATTTCCCAACCTAGACGTCTAAAAAATGTTTCAGTCATCATCCAAATTTCGCCCAGTTTAGACCTCGACCTTTGACTTTCAAATCATCAATGCTTACTTGACAACCAAGACTGTCAAAGTAATCTTTTTTCAAATTGTGTTTAAAGCAACATTATGTAGTTATCAAAATCTAAGCTTGCAAAGCTGGCCTTCTTGATGTTGGACTAGTCAGTAAAAAATTATTAGCTGGCTTGCTGTGTCTTGTGTCTGTTACGTTACAAGCAACATTAGGCTATGCTGCTACTGGTGGAGAGCAAGCGAGCCGGTGAGCAAGCAACATAACTGGGCTCAGCAGCCTCCATGGACATAACGTTAGCTAATGGCAGAGGCGTAGAGACCGAAGAGGACGCTGACGGAGGAAGTGAGGAAGAGAAAAAGAGAGTCACAAGCAAGAGGCTGTTGGCGAAAGCTTTGTGAAATAAAAGGCTGAAAGACAGACGCCAAGCTGGCATTATTTCTGTTAGAGTAGTAACTAATATTATCTTGTGTTGTCGCACTTGCTTGATGTTTGGCACTTTTAGCAAGTTGTCGACTTGCTAGTTTTTGATCATAAGTGTAATGTCAGAAAATCCTTTCCGATATGTGTTTCATCTATTATTCCGACACTTGTATAATAATAATAATAATAATAATAATTATAATAATACATTTTATTTATAGGCGCCTTTTTGAACACTCAAGGTCACCTCACAAAACATAATAAAACAGTACAGCAATAAATCGATAAAATGAACAACTATAATTACAGTGCAGAGTTCCAGAGACGAAGGGCAGATCGGCTGAAGGCTCTGAACCCCATGGTGGTCAAACGAGCTGGAGGTACAGTGAGGTGAATAGAAGAAGAAGACCTAAGAGTATGGGTGGGGGTGTTAATATGAAGGACGTTAGTGAGGTACAGAGGAGTGAGGTTGTGAATGGCCTTGAAGGTCAGGAGCAGAATCCTGAAATCAATGCGGTATTTAACTGGGAGCCAATGAAGCTGCTGGAGGACAGGAGTAATATGATATATGAATATAATATCCATACACTCGTACATTAGTACTTGTACTAATATAATATTAGCTTTGTTGTCCATTTACTAATGTTTATGCTGTGGTAAATGGAATAGCTTGCTAGGTTTTATTGTGTTCCCTCTGTGCCCTCTCACTCTGTAAATATGTTTAGACTTCATGAAGGCCAAGGAGCCTCTGTTCCCTAAACATACACTGAGCACTGTGACACTGAGCTAAATTGTTATACACTCCTTTGTTCTCCAGAATCCCTGGACCGGCTGTTACTTTTTACTGTTAATTCTCCTTTAATACATCCACCAAAAGAAAACGTTTTGTTGTAATTTATTTACTTGTTCAATTCTCCCCAAGGAAATAGATTCCACAACAATAAGTAATGTAATCATCAGCTGTACAGCTGTCCTTATTTACGACAGCAGTGTAGAATGTGAGCCAGAGCGTTCAGCTATCAAGCTCCTCTGCTGTGGAATCAGGTCCCAGTTTGGGTTCAGGAGGCAGACACCATCTCCAAATTTAAGAGTAGGCTTAAGACTTTCCTCTTTATAAAGCTTATAGTTAGGGCTGGCTCAGGTGGGTCCTGAACCATCCCTTAGTTATGCTTCTATAGGCCTAGACTGCAGGGGGACTTCCCATGATGCACTGGGCTGCTCTCTCTTTCCTTCTGAATGCAACCGTATCCCATTAATGCACGTTACTAACTCGACTTCTTCCTTCTTCCGTAGTGTTGTGCTTTCTCATCCCTCTCCTTTCTCCTATCGCTTTCTGCAGGTGTTTCTGGCTCTGGAGTCGGACCCTGTGGCTGTGAGTCACCTGCTGCCCTCCTATTCGTGCTCAACATCTGTTGCTACAATTATTACAAGGCCTATTATTATTATTATTATTATTATTATTATTATTATTGTTAATATCACTATAATAATATTCATTTTCTATACTAATGCTACTTTTACAGTTTGTATTGTCTGTGTGGACACTGTGTGCAAAACTTACATAATGTTCCTTAATTTTGATGGACGTGGTTCCACTAGAATTAAATATTGGAATTTAGATCTCAACTTCAGAGCTGTACAGATCGAGTAGAGAAGGTTTTATCTGCTAAACAGGGAAGGAAATTGGTTGTGAAAAGAAATCCTGTTGGGAGGCAACACTTTATTTAATGTCTGGCTTGCCAGGAGAAGCAGCACACATTTCACACACTCAGTTTGGCTGACAGTATTCTCCCTGATTTGGGTATAGCATGCAATGAGCTCGGGATTGATGATTTGAAATGTATCACAGTTGGCAGTTTCATTTCAGAAATAAACAATGAGACAGGAGGATATTTGGGGATTTTATCATCTGCTGTGGCATTTGGAAAATTTAGCACTCTATTAAAGTGTATCACTATTCTCATCTCCTCTGTGCTGTTCTCTTCTCTTCCTGAACCATTTCATCTAACCCTATTTATCCCACTTAGTGTCCTTGTACTGAGTTTATCTCAGCCTACGCCTTCCTCTTCTCTTTGAATTTCTTTATTCCCTCAGTGAGAAATGATCAGGCCAGAACAACACCTGATGCCTCGACTGCAGATAACTGGGCTGGGCTTGTCAGAAGAAATTATGTTATGTGCTTTGTTAAAAAATACTGACGTTACAGACTCCTTCTCCTAACTACCCATTGTGAACTTGTGAGACCCATCCTCCTAACTCTACCATGTCCATCGTCATTCAACCAATTTCTACTGATCATCTCCTTTTCTCGACATCCGCTTGTTTTTTGCTTATTTTATAGTTTTTCCATAAATAAACTAATGCAAAGGAATTATCAAAGTTCAGACTTATTGACTTTACTGTAAATAAAAATCAGATGACACTAAATTATACTAGCTTTTAACCTTGAAACTGACACTTTGTTTACAAAACAAACATGATTAATGAGACACAGCTACCAAACTACATGAATAAATTAATTATATTATATGGCTGTTGAGTGTTTTGGCTTTTTCTTAACTGATGCATTTATAATTTATTTTGACAAATGTACTCTCAGGACCAGTTTATTAGGGAGACAGAGATAAAATAAATATAGTCTAATACTGCAGTCCTGCCATAAATCCTACCATAATCAAGGTTATCATGTTTTAGTTGAACCAATTACTTTAGAGAAGTATTTTTTTCTTAAACATCTTCAGTCCTAATAATATATAGAAAACACTGTAACATGCACATCTCTTCCTTACATGATCCCCGCTAGCTTGATGTAGCTGCGTACATCAGGCACACAGGATTATTGCCAGTCACAGTGCAAATGGACTGACTGCATTCATAAGTGTTGTGTGTTTTGATGCTGACATGCTTTTGTATCTACAAATAAACATTTCTCACAGACAATAGAAACTTCATTGTCATCACCATTTCTTTAAATCCTGTGTTAAAAGTCGGGTGGCTTTGGTTTGGTTCCACCTAAAGATTTGCTTGATTTGCTGCAAGTCTGTTTTAAAGGTTTACAAGAGCCTATCAGTCAGTGTTAAGTACCAGCAGGGGGCAGTAGGAGACACTTTTTCTCCAATGCGCCACTTATCATTACATGATAGTTAACATGCCCTGTGCTGATGCTCTCAAGTCTGAGGGCCTGAAAGGAGGGGAGGGCGAAGCATGGGGGCATGAAGACCAATTAAACAGTGACTGCAGAACAGGAGAGGGAACTAAAAATAACCCAAACCCCCCTGTGCTTCAGCCCACGCCTGAGAGAATGTAAGATACCAGAGAGACACTGCACTGTGTGTGCCCTCACAGGTGTTCAGTTGATCTTTGCATTACTCGCATGGTCGTGGTGTTGCAAGTTTTTTGTCAGCCTTCAGGAAATATCAACTTAGCCGCATTTAGACGGTGTTTGTGAACAAGTGGCATGCGGAATAAAGATGCACTATCACGCTGAAGTATCACAATTAGCCTGTTCAGCATTTATGTAACAATGAGCAAAGACCTGCGTGAGTCTGCCATATGTCGGAGACAAAGGGCTAAAGGCTGAACACTGAAGTACACATGCTAAAAAAAGTCCACTGTTATCAGAGGTTATCACACCTGCATGCTCCTTTGACTGACGTCATCTGGGCCTCTGATAAGCATAAGAAAACCATTACGGGAACTGAGGGTGCGCCTCTGACATGGAGGAATGAGGTTAAGTGGGTCAACAAGGTTAATCCTACACTCACCTGGAATGAGAAACTGGAAAGGGAAACTGTGTTCGCCTGCCGGCAGAGTTCCTGCAAAAGAGCAAGGTTTATCAGTTACACAGTACACACAGAGTGGAAAGGAAAAAAATTAAAGTGACATTTACAGCTGCACATGTAGTGATAATTCTCAGGGTTTGTGTGTGTATGGTTCTATTTATTTCAACATCACATATCCCTTTGTAAACATTTAATGTCCAGGTGAGGCACCATGCCTGTTGGGCTCACCTACTTTCCCAGTGGGATGGAGATTTGGAGACAAACACGTTTTTCAAAGATAGTTGTCTTTTCTAGTGAATGAAACTAGCGACTGAAACCAATGGGCCAGTGTCAGAGGAAGTGGCACACAGTTGGTTGGTTGTGACAGCCAACACGTGTAGCTGAGAAAGTTGGAGCATTTCTCAGCACGTTTAATCAATGATTTACAAGCACAGTAAGGCCATCAGTGATCGACCCAAGACTAAGTGCATTCTGCTGCTCTCGAACAACATGTACAGGTCATTGTGCCAAGCCTTCCCTTTAAAATTAAACAAAAGGTCTGGTTTTATTTTAGATTTTTGTTATTGACAACAAATCCAACAACAGACCAAAACCAACAACCCTGGATATCTTTCTAAAGTGCAACAGCATCAGTTTGCAAACATTGTATTTCGGCTGTTATCAGACGACACAAACTGAAACTGCTGTGTTTTTAGAAACATGTGGCCTTCTGAGGATCTGAAAAGGAAGTGCTTTGAAGTGTGAAGAGTGTTTTGTAATAAAACAAACTCCGTTAAGTACAATTTCTAAGAAAATCAGCTGGTTATTACAGTGTCTGCAGCATTCAGATATGGCACCAGTTGACTAACTGCTCCATACAGAAAGCAAATTTACAACTTTACAACCGGACTATTATTATTATCAGCGTTTTCTCTGTTTACCAAGAAACAAGATCACTTTTCCACTAGGATTTTTAAACACCAAATTCTGATTTCAGAAAGTTCTCAAATATGTCAGAGTCTCACATATTTTGAGGACATGCATTTCTTGCTTGTGGCTATATGCCTGTGTGTCACACTAAAATGAATTGAAGGCACCAAAAAGGGCCTTCCCCTCCCTGTCACACTGAGAGCACCTTGAGCCAGTCGGGTTATTAATTCTCTACATAAGCTGAAAGCCCAATTAAATTCTTCCATACAGCAACATGTCTCCTCATTATGGACGGGCACAACTTTTTCCGTTGGTCTCAGTTTCCTGAGGGGAAGTGCTCAGACGGGGTTCATTTGCATCATGTTTACTGCTAGAGGAAGCAGTCACGCTCTGAACCAGTGCTGTGCAGGTGCAACAACCACTTTGTATATTTTTGCAGAGAGCCTAGCTAACACAGGTACAGCCAGAAAACAAAACATGGTGAAAAAAAGAGGGGTAGATTAGATTATATATTATATAGAGCAAGCTGTTAAGAGATTCATAACCTCAGCGTATTAACCCTAAACATATTTGATCAAGCATGGACAATTCAAACCTATTCTTCCTACAGCACTAAGAACTAAAAAGAAGACTATATTATTACACGTACAACACAGACATCAGTAAGCTACAAGCTAACGTCCAAAACAAAACAATCCAAACAAATTAAAACAGAAGTTCAAAATGTAAACTTCCAAATATACTTCCATAATATTTGGTGCAGATGTTCATGGTCATAGGAGAATGACTTGCAATGACTTTGATAATCACCTGACCTTTAATAAAGTGCCATCATCAAAAAAGGTTAACACAGTTAATGATGTTGGGGTCATTAGTATGGCTGTAGAGAGCTTAAGTGAAACCTTAACTTCCACTTTTTGTTCCAGAAGTGAGAATTCCTTGTTAAATATCATACTGACATTTGCAACTGTATCTGAAACAAACTTCCTCAACACTATGTTGTGGGTTTCACTCAATTTTTCTAGACAGGGATGTAACAAAAAGAAATTGTCTTGCTTATTTGACATATCAGTTTTTAGCAGCCTTTAACGAACACCACTTCCCATACCTTCCCAGGTTAAATGTCATCAGCTTGACTTAATTAGGCTAGTTCAGACATGGCTGCAGCAACAGCAAGACAAGGAGGGCCAAACAGTGTAGATTCTTTTTTAAACAGCAAAGACTACAGCTAAAAAGTTTGATACATGAGCATGGGTGGATATCACAGATAAGGAGGAAACCAACATTTAGAACCACTACTCCATGAGAGCTGTGGTTCTTTATTGGTTTTTAATTTAGCAAAAATTATAAAGGCTTCAAATTCTAAATGTTGTATCCACATATATCTTAAAATATGATTAACAAACTCAGAAATGTTTCACTATTTTAGAAAGACTGATGATAGAAACAAATAAATAATATAGGTTGCACTGAGTAAAAAATACAAGTGGAAAAGCAGCTAACTGTAAAGTATAAAAAAATATGAAAACACAAGCATTGCTACAGTGAGTCTGTATCAAGCAAGGTTTAAATATAAAGCTGTCAGTTTCAAAAGCGTGCCGACAGTGTAACCACAATCAAACTGCAGCAGTGGGAGGGAGATCCTGACTTCTTGAAGGTCATTAACTGAGAACAGTGACAGTACGAAGAGCAGACGCCGATATCACTGCTTTTCACTCTTCTAACCGTCGAGCATCTGTGGCATACCACATTATCAGTCAGCCAAAGTGAGCGTCCCCCTCCTTTGTGTAAGAGTGCGTGTGTGTGGTGGTCTTCAGCCACACTTCCTGTCTTGCTCTCCCTGTGTCGCTCTGCCCTCCGGGGCAAAGCAGCCCATTTTCGGAAGAGAATGGGATATGGAAAAATAGCAGAGATTAAGGAGAGCACAGAAGGAGGGTGTGTAATGAATTATTTATGTCCTCCGTTTAGAATGTGATGTGCCTGGTGTTTTACAGAATCCTCAGCGTGAGCATGTGTGCACAGGGTTACTCTTGCTTTAAAGATTCTCCCGTCTATATTTTTTAGCAAATGTGTAATATACAGTGGAAATTATTTTATTTCATTATTTTGTATTTCTCAAATGTATTACTTGTTTTTGCATACCAGAAAGACAAGCCTGAGTGCAAGTGTGGGTGATGTTTTATTTTCACAGTTTTGTTCACTGCACTTGAGACTAGCAACAGCAAACAGTACCTGAGTTTCGTTGCTAATACCAAAATGATACTTTTTTGATACTTTACTTTGAGGAACATAAGTAAATAAAAGTTCTTTTCATACAAAAGAGCCCAAACATCTCATGTAAAATGTTGTCATGCAGCTCTACAAGAACTGTTCTTTCAGAATATTACTCATAATTCGTTAAAAGTGAAATATGAATTTTTTTTTACCTTGGTTTGGCTGTATGTTTACTATATTTATACTGAGCAGATGATGTATGTTTTTCTTTTC
>NC_060162.1:23594112-23594854 GCF_021292245.1 Micropterus dolomieu | reverse complement strand
ACAGAAGGAGGGTGTGTAATGAATTATTTATGTCCTCCGTTTAGAATGTGATGTGCCTGGTGTTTTACAGAATCCTCAGCGTGAGCATGTGTGCACAGAGTTACTCTTGCTTTAAAGATTCTCCCGTCTATATTTTTTAGCAAATGTGTAATATACAGTGGAAATTATTTTATTTCATTATTTTGTATTTCTCAAATGTATTACTTGTTTTTGCATACCAGAAAGACAAGCCTGAGTGCAAGTGTGGGTGATGTTTTATTTTCACAGTTTTGTTCACTGCACTTGAGACTAGCAACAGCAAACAGTACCTGAGTTTCGTTGCTAATACCAAAATGATACTTTTTTGATACTTTACTTTGAGGAACATAAGTAAATAAAAGTTCTTTTCATACAAAAGAGCCCAAACATCTCATGTAAAATGTTGTCATGCAGCTCTACAAGAACTGTTCTTTCAGAATATTACTCATAATTCGTTAAAAGTGAAATATGAATTTTTTTTTACCTTGGTTTGGCTGTATGTTTACTATATTTATACTGAGCAGATGATGTATGTTTTTCTTTTCTAAATAGTTACACTAGACCTGTATCCCCCGTTCAGACCAAAGCTCATACAGTAGAATTCAAACAGGTCTGCATGTCACTCTGTGAAGTGGGTGTGTTCATGTATGTGCTTGTTTGTTGGCTCAGTTTGACTGCTCTGTGTCGGTATTGCAGGCAAATTTTCACTTCCCTTTTTGACATT
>NC_060162.1:23558398-23594092 GCF_021292245.1 Micropterus dolomieu | reverse complement strand
GTTACTCTTGCTTTAAAGATTCTCCCGTCTATATTTTTTAGCAAATGTGTAATATACAGTGGAAATTATTTTATTTCATTATTTTGTATTTCTCAAATGTATTACTTGTTTTTGCATACCAGAAAGACAAGCCTGAGTGCAAGTGTGGGTGATGTTTTATTTTCACAGTTTTGTTCACTGCACTTGAGACTAGCAACAGCAAACAGTACCTGAGTTTCGTTGCTAATACCAAAATGATACTTTTTTGATACTTTACTTTGAGGAACATAAGTAAATAAAAGTTCTTTTCATACAAAAGAGCCCAAACATCTCATGTAAAATGTTGTCATGCAGCTCTACAAGAACTGTTCTTTCAGAATATTACTCATAATTCGTTAAAAGTGAAATATGAATTTTTTTTTACCTTGGTTTGGCTGTATGTTTACTATATTTATACTGAGCAGATGATGTATGTTTTTCTTTTCAGGTCTGCATGTCACTCTGTGAGGTGGGTGTGTTCATGTATGTGCTTGTTTGTTGGCTCAGTTTGACTGCTCTGTGTCGGTATTGCAGGCAAATTTTCACTTCCCTTTTTGACATTTGATCTCACTAAAGTCCTGAATTCACTCACATCAGTTGGGGCGAAATTCTGTCAAACTACAAAATAACTTCCCTTAAAAAACAATCTTCAAAATTTTTGTTTCAACATGTGCAACACCCACCCCTAGTTTATCTCGAAACAGGGCAGCACAAAACTTCTTTTGAATTCTTCAAGATAACAGCACAATGTTGACAGACCTTCAGACATTCTAAACGAGTTGAATTAACCAATACCACTTATTCACTAGTCAAATTTGAGATGAAAGGGTTTCACTTTGAGAGAGTAGTGTCTAGCCATGCAGACAGTTTTGTGTCTATGTACTGAAGTTTGGAAATATCCCCCTGCTGCTCTCCACCTCAGTGCAATAAAATGATAATGGTACTCAAAACATTGAAATATCCAGAAACTATTTCTCTGTTAGTCTACTTCTGGCAGTTTTCATAGGAACTATTTATTTAGCAGCTGAAATTCCCCCGGGAGTTGGTGGACACAGCTGATACACAAAAATATTTGACTTTCATCAGGAAGGCAAAAACATGACTAAAAACGAATAATAATGCTGCTCTGTAACTGCTGGATATGTTCATATGCAACTGTTTGCTAACAAGTTCCCCATATCAACTTAAAAAGTAAATGATGTGTTTACAACTTGTTGCCCTTGTCCCCAAGTGGCCAAATCAATATTATCAACATATTTTAAGCTGATTAATTAGTAGTATATTTCAGGTTTTTCAGATGGCATACATGTTGTTTTCGTAGAGAAATGAAACAATCTCAGTGAAAATGTGCGCAGTCAATTTGTTACTTACAGCATTTATTCTGTTTACCACTGCTGGATCTGTGTGAGCTGTATATTAGTAGTATTTTAATGTTGTAGCTGGCCAAGCTAATTTGAACTACTATATTTGCAGTTGGGTACTTTAATCTGTACAGTAATAATGCATCATGTTTTACATGTAAATTTATAATATGTAAGTTAAATGGAAAGTATAGCTGATAAATGGTGTATTTATGTATATATAGTGGAGTAAAAAGTACATGTCCAGCTGAAATGTAATGGAGTAGAAGTATAAAGTAACATGAAATGGAAACAAGTACAAGCACTAAGTCTACTTACATACAATACTTACGTAAATGCACTTTCCAGCAGTTTAGTACTGTATGTAGAATAATAGAGTGGGGTACCATATGTTAAAGAACACAGTGATGAGAGTTAAACATTGAACTTCCCTTTGGTGTTTTAACCATTATGGATTACATGCTCTAATGACTGCCATTAAGATCCACAATGCGATTTTCATTTACAACAGATTTCATGCATGCATGGCACATTTCACCTTCTGGCAGTAGCCAGTATCGGCTACGCATACAAAAGAGGGAAGATCCCGCTCATAACAAAAGGTCCTGTAAGCTCTTGTTTCCGCGGGTGAGCAGGGCCTGCAGCAGGGCAGGATGGTACCCAGAGAATGGGGGGGTTAAAACCTGTCCTCTGTGGAGTATGTCCAACCTTCTCATCAGACACTGCTGGACACTGAGCGCCGTGTCTCACCTCAGGGAGGCAGCATACAGAGAGGCAGGCTGGAACATCCCTGCAGGGGACTGCTACTCCTGACTGATTGAGGCTTTAACTCCTCACTACAGGGCTGCAAAACCCTGCTGCTGCCTGTTGCGGCAGATTTCCCATAAACCAAATGAGGTGAAAGACACAGCTCTTCAGTCATGTCACACTGTGTTGTGACAGAGAAGTGGAAGTTCTGACATTTCAGTGTTCTCAAAGGAGAAAGACAAACAGTTTGTTTAATTTATAGGATTTTAGCAAAGAATATACAGTCACACGAATGTGTGCTATGTTTAATGACCATACCAATGTTATTTAATGTTTAGATCATTAACTTGTCTAGGGTGTTTCTTAACTTCCAGGAAGCCACTGGATTCCATTCACTGTAGAACATGAGGTGAATTAGTGAAAGGGTGGGCAAACATTTTTGAATGCAGGCCATATCAAGAAAAATATAACTCACAGGCCAAATTCTGATATATTCTGTATTTGCTCGCTATCTCCGCCATGTTTGATCAATTGAGGTAAATGTTTTCATCAATTAGTAATCTATCACTGTAGGCAGGATCTGAAATTTACTTGAAAACTTACTTACTGCCTCTGTGTCAGCAAAGTATTTTTTGTCTGCCACTTTTTAAATGTGTGCGCTAAATGAAGGAATAACATTCAGCTCATTTAGGCAATATTTAATGTAAATAATGTTGTTATTCAATGTTCAATATATTTACATAAAAACAGTATATGCATGTTCCCATGCACTAAGGACCGATGTCTTTGACAATCACTCTACCTTACTTAACAATAACTAACAACTTCACTGAAAAAAAATTTAAAACACAACACTTTTGTTTTTGCCCCCATTCATCTTGAGCCTACATCACATTTTCGAGTGGCCTTTTATTGTTGCCAGCCTAAGGCCTTTTATTGTGGCCAGCCCAAGGCACCCATGCTGTCTGATCAGCATCTTGATATGCCACACCTGTGAGATGGATAGATTATCTCGGCAAAGGAGAAGTGCTCACTAACACAGGTTTGTGAACAATATTTAAGAGAAATAGGCCTTTTGTGTACATACAGAAAGTCTAAGGTCTTTGAGTTCAGCTCAAGATGAATGGAGGTAAAAACAAAAGTATTGCGTTTATAATTTTGTTCAGTGTATGTATTTCAAAGGTACCAACAGACAAGTTCACCACGGTGTTTTGCATACATTGATTTATTTGTGGTGGTCCGCCACAATATCAACGCATATTGAATATTTATTTTTTTACTATTTTTTGGGGGAGCCAGGATTGAAGCGCCGACCTTCCGATTAACGGCCAACCCACTATCTCCTGAGCCACAGCCGCCCCAGTTGGGTTGTAATGCAATGTCAGTTTTTTACAAAATCGTGCAGCCGTAACTAATAAAATACAAATTTAAAGTCTATACATTAGGGTCTCCATTCATGCACCAGTGTGTTTAGAAGAGGCCAACCAGCAGAAAAGCTAAAAAATCATCAAAATTTTAACGTCATCACCTTTGTCAGCAACAGACAACGTGCTGTTGAAGTACTGCTCCTCCAGAGTCCACGAGTTGTCGTTCATTTTGTTGGAGATCCCACATGACCCCTGACAGTTCACCTTGATGGCTGTGGAAAGAGAAGAGAGAGAAAGAAAAAAAGCCATTGGGTGCAACTACTGGTTATTTCTTGATAAGATAAAGTTTCCCACAGCCCAAATGTCTTGCTTTGTCCCAACAACAAAAATGCTTCATGTAAACACCTTTCAGAAACTTGAAACCTGTACTTTGAGAGAACCCTCCTTCTCCTTTGTTATTTTTGAGTCTTGAGGATGTCACTAAAAACCTTTTAACAAAAGATTTCCTCAGCGATCCTGGGATCACTTCAATGGAAATCATCATTCAAATTAATTTTATTTGGAAAGAGAAAAATTTGTCTCATGTCAGTCGCAGTGTGAAAAATACACACCAGTAGCACAATCCACTGATTAGCATTAGAATGTCTCACAAAGAGGGACGCCTTAATAAATCCTTATGGGCCTCTGATGCTGGTCATGTGCATTCTGCTGCAGTGGTAAATAATCACAACAGGCTGGGAATGGTGTTTCATTCAACAGATGGAAGGGAAGAGTAACTTTATCAGGGAGCTGTTGTGAAGAGGTTAGTGTAAATAAAGACCATGCTTTAGGTTTGACTGGTTCGGATGATATCACTTGTTGTTTGTCACCTGCAGAGTCATGTTAGATCTGCGTTTTAGTGGGATGATAATGCTTGTGATTTTCAGTAATCTCGGTATGACTTCAGCTTTATCCTAACAGCTGTGAAGTAAATACATTTGCAGATTGCTTTGGTCTTTTTTGCTGCCAGTGGATGAGGTCAAAACTAGAGAACTGGTGAAGTTCAGCAAGCTGTCCTTCTGTGCTGCTGCTTGAGGTACAGGAAACTTCTCGTGCTTGATTCAAAGATTTTATTGATAATGTAATTTTTACTCTACTCCCAGGCGATCAAATGTTCACACTGGTGCGAGATGTGTTGTATGACAGACAGAGAAATAAAAAATGAGCAGCAGGGACAGCACTGCAGGTCTGCACATTCTTTCTCTCTCTTTCTGTGTCACCCTCCTCTCTCTGTCCCTCTTGTCTCTCTGTTGATCTGTCTGTGAGGAAATGAAAACCCTCTGATAATGTGCACACGAATGCAAACGCGCGCGCACACACACACACACACAGAAGCCAAAAGATTAAACGGAAAGATGGCCCAGCCTCAGTATTATCTCAGTGTTCTGATAAGCAGACAGACAGATGGGCCAAGTATATTTCTAATGTTTTGTTCGCAGCCCCAATGTGACACCTGAATGTCTTTACTTCATTCTTTCTCAGATTATGAACACTTTATTTACATTGTTTAAAACAAGCCAAACTTGCCAAATAAATCAGTGACTAATAATTTGCCTTAATCCAAAGAGCAGTCCAACAGCATTACCCCGACAATATTCAACATGCCATTAACAAGAGATTGATCTAATTTAAATCTGGTAAAATCTAACAAGAGAAAACATAAACAAGAATAAGAATCTCACCAAGGATTTGGAAACAACTTTTTGTCCTTGACAGTAATGATGCGTGATATGTCTAAATATTTTGTCACAGTATATGCCATTTTATATGGTGAGGTATAAATATCAGGATATAATATAATTTCTGTTGGTTCAACTGTTCACTGAGAAAATAACCAGAATGTATTGGAAATCTTTTTTTGGTTTGACATTGTCTGTGAGCATTTTTCATCATTTCCCAACATTTAACTGACTAAATAATTAATCAAAACACAATCAATCTCGGGAACCCATCGGCCGTCATTGATTTAGCCTCTGGGGGCAACAGCCAATGTTTTTGGCCTTCCAGTGTAGTCAGCAGATATCCGGATACCCGGCTGTCTGGGCCAAGACTTCCTCATCCACTCACCGGTCATTGTTTACAGTCTGATTAGCAATCTTGGAGCCCCATCGGCTATGCCTGGCAACAATGTGAATACAGATACATTTTTAAAAAAGCTAATAAAAAGCTAATCTCTAGAGTTCCAAGATTGATAAAAAGCTAAATTGTCATCAGACGATAGATCTGGTTTCCGAGAGTGCATTCCGGCCAATGGGTTCCGCCTCTTTTAATCTCCACACGGACCGTTTACCTGCGTGCAACCGAAGAAGAAGAAGAAGACATACTTTATTAATCCCGCAAGGAGAAATTCAATGTTTTTTCACTCTGTTGTTAATGTTTAATTACTGTAGTTAGTACTCTGAGCTACTACAGCGCGGTTGGGGGTTCAGGGGCTTGCTCAAGGCCACCTTCGGCAGTGCCCCGGAGGTGAACTGGCACCTCTCCAGCTTCCAGTCCACACTCCGTATCTCTGGTCCGTATCTCAAACAGATGACCCTCCGGTTTCCAGTTTCCAAGTCCTTACGCACTGAGCAACGGCCGATTGGTCAATACTGCTCAGACTATAAAAAAAGAACGTTTCCGATACCAAATCTAGTCCCTTGCCGACAGATTCTGCATTCATATCCACTTTTATCAAGATTAAAACACAATTAACATTAATCTATATGAAAACAAGATTAAGACTATATAACTATGCTAGCGGCTCCGTGAGATATATATATTGAGGCACAGTGGTGTTTTGAGCTAAATGTCAACCTCAGCATGATAACATACTCACAGTGACGATGCATGCTAAGGTTTAGCAGGTGTAATTTATACCATGTCCACCATCTTAGGTCAGGGTGTTAGCATGCTATAATTTGAAAATTAGCATTAAACACAAAGGACTGTACAGCTAAGGTTGATGAGTATTTGATCACAAACCAAAGTACTGTGCAAATTAAAATTTGGGAGGACATGAACGTACCAACTTTCATGTCAATTCATCCAATATTTGTTGAAACATTTCACTCAAAACCAAAAATGTGATCCTAATTGTGGCCTTAAAAGAAAAGTCAGGGGATCACAGATTTATTCTCTGGGCACCATGAATATCTGTATGAAATTTCATAACATTCCATATAGTTGCAGATATATTTCAGTCTGGACTAAAGTGGTGAATGACCGACATTGTCATCCTTACAAATGTGGTACTTGCATTCCTAATACCAAGGTACTGCAGAGATCCTGCTAATCCAACACTTCCAGAAAGCAACATTTCCCACAAACGTCTAATACAACAAGATATCAGAGATAGCTACCTTATAAACTGTAACAAAATGTTCTGTTTTCGTCAATTGGCCCAACCCTACATGATAGTTTTCGATTTGCAATGCTGCAGATATTATTTGGTCACCACTAAAAAATAATTCTGGTTTGATAAGAGCATGTGTTGGCAAAAAAACCCTAAACACAGACTCAGATGTCAAAGATATCATGCTGTGTTTCACCAATCACTTGCTCACACTGACGCAGGAAAGTGGCAGATGGCTTTGCTCTCCATACTGGCAGGACTTCTGGCACAATTTGGGGGAAGGGGAAAGGACCTCTGCTGCCAGTACAAACAAAAACCAAAGTCTGCATCTCACAAAACGAAGCAGCGCCCTTCAGCCACGCAGACTAATGTCCATTTATTTGGTCATTAATTAGACCCTGCAATCTGCTCCTCCAGCCATCTGCCTCATTCATGGAGGAGAATAATACCTTCATACTCCACCCTGTGAGCTTTCTGGAGTCATTACATTTCACAGAAACACCAATACAATTGTAAAGTACACAAATATGACAGAAAAGGGAGCCATTACTGCGACAAGATATTGTTTACAGATGTCTGTTGTGGAAAAGTGAGTGCATAAAAGGTCAACGCAGGGATAATCTGTTAATATCCCCAGCAGCAGCAGCAGCAGCAGCAGCAGCAGCAGGAAGAGGTGCAGCAGAGCTGAATAGTGAATAGTTCTGTCATAAGAGACAGGCTGCTTTGGCAGAGACACTGGCTGTCTGCAGTTGAATAATGGGCTGACCTCTCCACAGACACATGGAGCCTTATAGACCTGGAATAGTGATGATGTGTTTGATGAGACGCATAAAGATGATGTCTCAGATATGATGAGGGGCCGGCACAAGAAGTCCAAAACTTTTGCCTGGTTCTAGTACAACCTCATAGGATTTTTGCAGAGGTCATCTCTATTCTTAATCCTGTGCCAAAGACTCTTCCAGACAAAGACTGTTGGAGACTTTGACTTTGAAAATGACATATGTATACTTAAATGGATGCACATTTGCATCCAGTTCTATTATATGTGAATGAACGGTAAGAGGACAAAACAACAGTAATTGCAATACAAAATGGCATTTCATTGTTGTTTATCAGCTGGGATGGCATTTGTTATGTTAATGAATAAGGACTCGAACTTCTGATTTATTTATTCCAAATTCTTTTGGGTTTCATGGCGGAGTGGAGGAATGTAATTGTGAGTGGTGTTTCTGCATAAGAAGACACCAAAGACGGATGAGAAAGTGCATAATGACAACTAATGACAGCATTCTTGTGCAAATTCGAGAGATTCTCTTAGCAGCTCTGAAACTTACAAATGGCAGGAGCACTCTCAAATGCATCAAAAATAATAGTTATCACAGCATGTGGTAACGGAAGTTTTTTTAAAGTAATTAATTTCTTGGTTAACCACGGATGATGCCGTTCCTGATCTGCACCTAAACATCAAGGTCACCAGGGCAACACAGTGATAAAAGTTTTATCTTTCAGTAGGCTTAATATAAAAGTCTTGGAATTTGGTTAGTAAATTTGTGTGTGGACACACCACACCAATCACACTGTGAAAAAGGCTTTATAATCTCAAAACACTAAAAGGTGCAGCAGCTAGCAGTGTTACAGTGCAGCATACTGAACCTACAAAGCTAGCACCAAAAATGTCACCTGAACAGGAATTTACTCACAAGTCATCATTTGAACTAGACAAATACTCCAATAAGGAAATAGTCCTTGAAGTGTCTTACTCTCACCCTGATCCCTGGTATTAAGTATATCTTGACATGAGAAGTTTAATGACTAAAACTCAAAAGATTTAGTTTGGTTTTGTGAAGATTATAGTATCCAAGTTGTGTATTACGCACCAGCAGCTAGAGATCACACCTTGTTACTGGCCGCACAGGAATCTACACCAGCCAGAACCCAGCTCTCAACTGAATGAACCACAGCCTGAGGGAGACTAACACTCAGTAGGAGGAAGGAAGCCAGCAGCAGAGCATGCTCTGACTCAGCAGCTGCCTGGATTTGTTGCCAACACTCTGGACTCTGTCCAGGTCCTCTCCACGGTTCAATGAGAGTATCTGTAGGTGGAGATGATCCTGGTGATACTACTCATTAGATTTAACAATTAGACTGTGTGGGCAGACAGATCCAGGAGAGAAGATGTAATTGATAGTGTTTCGAAATCTGACTGCCTAAACATGACTGTATTATTGCATCAAAGGGATCTCTGATGTGGGTTAGAACAGGCTTTTGTTGGGTCATGGAGGATATGGGTGGGAGTCAAAGGTGTCATACTGTTAAGTAAGTGCATAACTCAAGAAGGTGATCGCACAATATCGATATATTATGCCATCTGTAAAGTACTGTATTTCCTGTCTTTAGTGCATTTGGCTGACAGAACATCGATGAGAAACAGACTCAGTGGAGGAAACACCATTCCTCTTAGGGTGTGGTGTCTTAGGGCCTTATTTAAACTATCTATAGCACATGGTCTAAAGTGCATGGCGCAAGTGCATTTAGGGCGTGATCAACTTCACTTTTGCTAGTTAAACAGCGCATAATCTGGGCACAAGTAAGGCGCAAAGGGGTAGTATTAAGTCTCTTAATAAATCATAGATGTGTTTTGTACGTAACAGGAATTAAACCAATGTAATCTCCCATTGTCTTTAACCTGTTACAATTCCTGCAAAATTCATGCAAAACCTATTCAAGGCATATCCAAAGTAAATTGAATGTAGTTCTTGAACCATTTGGAGTAAATGCATGGTTTTAGGCTTCTCTGAAAGATAACACTCTGAAATGTCTAACCCAAAAGTCAGTATCACTGTAAGTGCTACTGGAATTGATCATTATAAGTTTAAACACACTAAAAGTAATATATTTTTCATTTCCACTTGAAAATGTTAACATGCATGTAGACAACTATAGCTGGGACTTATAAACTGGAAAACAGCTGTGTGGGGCCACCGTCTCATCTAAATATGGTCACACCTGGTGCCTGGTTGCAAAAGTCTACATGGCTGCAGCCAAACTGCCAAACTCGAGACTTAAAAACGGCAGTCCACAAACCAATGAGTGACATCACGGTGACAAAGTCCACTCCTTGTATCCAGTCCACAACCAGTCCAGGCGGGCAAAACCAACATTTCATGGGAATGCGCCTGCGTGTCGCTACGCCTTGTGCTCGACCACTTCACCTCACTGTAACAGGGACACTTGCTACAGAACATAGACTGTTTATTCTGCTCCCTGATAAAAGAAAAATGTTTCTGCTGATACCTGTTCAGAAAAAAACTAGAAACAGATTTATATATGTTAACCTGTTGCTCAAAAGGTGCCTGTTATGATGTTGTGATGTGGTTCTTCCCTACCCTTTTTGGGTGAAATTTTACAGATGATACTTTCCATGAAGGCAGCACGGAGCTGCGCCACAAGCAGCTAACAGAAACACTGAAGAGAAGAAGAGTTACGATACACCATCTTGTCCAGTCGCAGTGGAGTAAACTTGCAGGTTTTAATGTTGCAGACCCACAGGTTTTTTGCAAGTTGTTGAAAGTTTAAACTCTTATTGTTGTGAATATTAGGTGTAAACTCAACTTAAAACTTTCACCTCAATGCCCCCCAAGAGCACCTCAGCGCCATCCTTTCCAAAATATTGCTTCCAGCGCCCCCCATCATCCTCTGAACGCCCTCTGCGTGGCTGTACCACCCCCGTTGAGAAACACTGCTCTAAATGTAGTGTGCTGGACCTCAGATGGCTGCTGTGTTCTGAACACGAAGGAAGCCGAGGTGGCTGCGAGTTTGACCTAAAGTATTGTTTGTTGAACTGTGCAAGGACTATGCATCAGAGTCCAGCACAAGCGAAGCCTGGAACCCTGAGGCTGGTCGGGACTCAGGACCAGAAGATTTCTGTTAGAAAGTGTGTTTGTGTGTGTGTGTGTGTGTGTGTGTGTGCAGAGTCCAATTAAGTATTGTGATATACAGAGCGTCTGTTTTGGGACATCCACTAAAGTCAGGAACCCCTGTTACACGGTGTTTGCTTTATTTTATGATTTTCTTTACATAAAATGATGTTTGCACGCAAACAGAAAATAAACATCTGGTGAGAAAAAATACTTTCCAACAACTGTTTTACTTTTCTAGGAAAAAAGGCCAAACTGTGACAGTGGGATAAAACCATAAAGTCAGTGCTTGCTGCCAGCTGCATCAGTACATGGGGAAAATGAGTCAGCTTGGGGGTTGGTGGGAAAACATGCAGGGAAGCCTGGCTGATAATGACTTATTTACACTGAGTCCAGTTTCAGTTGATGGCTGAAAGCACAAAGCATCCTCAGTGAGTTTATTTAAGGTCTGAACTTCTCAAGAACAAAGCTGAATAAGGAAACCCTCAACCTCTCCAACAAAACACACCGGACAAGAACTGTGTCTTTACAAAGACTAGGATTTCATCCTGAAGTGGGCCAGGAGTGTGAATGAAATTAGAAAAGGCTGCTTGTATTACTTGAATTGATCAGCATTCCTTACATGCACTTAACGGCTCCTCAGACGTCATTTATATAGTCCAGCATAATCAGGCATGAAAATACCAAAACGGTGTCTCCGTGATAAAACTGGACTGTTTTAAATTAAGCTTGTGTAGACATGTTAGAAACCCCAAAACCTGCAAGGAATGTAGCAGATCAAACTGTGGTCTTGTAATGTTTGATAATGAAACTAAAACTAAACTAAATTATGAATTGGCTTTAGACATAAACTGATTGGATAATACTTGAACAACCCTGATACATTAGCCTGACAGGTTTGTTAGAACTGTGGGGTCAACATTTTGAACTTACTCCAAAATAACAAAGATCTAATTTACATATAACTTCTCACACTTGATGCACTGACGGTAGTAATGAAGGCCGTACTGGTCCACATTTGATAGACAGACCATCCCGTGCTTGCACTATTCATGGAGACAACATGTTTATCTCCTATAAACTGATGCTGCACAAAGGTGGATTACAATTTTGTTTTGTCATGTCTCGGCAAGACTCATTTCACCAACGAGGTCGGGGCTCAGACACAAGAGATGTTTTCTGGGTGAGTTTTAAGATAATTTTTTTTTCTTGTAGCATGGACAATAGCAGTGAAGTACAGAGAACAAAAAGCCGTGACAGAAACCACTGAACCTCTGTTAACTTAATATTTCTGAAACCTTTTCGTTAAAGTATTTCTTGCTTCTTCCACAAGCTCGAGAGGTCACAGCCTTCACTCTGTCCCATGGACCAGCTGAGTAATCCGATGCTACACTTACTACCTTCATTAAATCTTTAAGCTCTGCAAACAATTAGTCCCTCTCTCTTTTCCAACATCTCCCTCCCTCGTCTCCTTTCTAATGCTCCTCAGTGAGAGATGTCAAACACAGCCACCTGATCTTATGATCTATTACTGCCGACAGTAAGGGAATCCCCTGCAGCAGAACAGAGCTGGGGCTGTTCGTTCAGGCATGTCCAGAGTTCCGTAACAGACAGAAAAGCTGCATTGAGAGCTGCTTCAGTGCCCTCTATTAGAGCTTTTTTACCATAGAATCTCAGGAACTAAGAAGCCACAAGAACAAAATTCAGGAACTGAACTAAACTCTAGCACCCTAGAGGCTAACACCCTAGCCTCTAAACATCCCTAGTACATTTGTGTTTGTTTTTAAACCACATCTCCAGAACCATGAAGATAAGACAAATCAGACCATCAGACAACAGTCTGAGACAGTGTTTTGCTTGACATTAATACTTAAAGTTACTATGTTGTTCTTTGTATCTTACTGTTGTACAACTGTGATGTTGGAGACAAGACATACAGAAGTGGAAAATACAGTACAACCTTTATTCAATCAGGTTAGGTGAGTGCACAGAGATAAGGATCCTTTCCTGACTATGGCACGGGAGAAGACACAATACACAAAGCACACCCACTAACAACCACAAACATCTCTAAATAGGTCAAAGTCAAGATTTTAAATCACCCAGTGGAATGAGACGTTCAAGTTTTAAGATCCTTTGAAAATTCATGGGTCATTTATCAGAGAACAGAAATGAAAGACACTTATCTGCAAAGTAGTGACAATCTACTGAGAGTATTTCACTGGTTGTTATTCTGCTTCAGTGCTGAAAATAAAATACACATTGACACAATGAAAAAAGTAAAGTTTCTGTGTGTGAGTTCCTTGAAAGTTTGCCATAAAGTTCCACCAGTCAAAAAGGGCCTTATATCTGTAGCAATATATTACCCAACATCCTTTGCTGTTTCACACCTCTAAGCTTGTGAATGTACAGACCAGTAACAAATTATAAAAAAACCCTTTATAAATGAATGGAGAAACATCAAATGGAGATGCTTCCATACACGTTCACTGATATTTTAATGGTTTGAGGAGTATGAAAATCACATGAATCATATACTATGGCATTCACCACGACCAAATCTCAACTCAGCTGAGCACCTGTTGGTAGTTCTCACCACTACTGTTCACTTCTTTGCTGTAACATTAATTTCACTCTCTGCTTGGATGGTAACCTGGCAGGGTTCCGTCGGGGGCCGACCCTAGCACACAATATTCATCTATTCTATGGTTGCTGACGAGCTTTGCACACGTCAGTCAGATCAGTTTATGATGTTTGTGTTCACATGTGTTTGACTTTAGGTGCATACACATGTGCGTGTACACTGTACTCCAATCCCTGCGTATGTTTGCGTGCATGTGTAAGAGGCTTACCCCAGCAGAAGTTGCATCATAAAACAACCAGCAGACGTGTAATCTGTACTCTGCAGACTCGCTCCCACGTTAAACCATCGCGCAATGAAATTTCCACATTTCACTGCAATCGCCACAAATCCAGACTGATGACCTGAGGAGACACACGCTGCCTTTGTACTCCGTCTCTCAGGACAACAAAACATTTAAGATACTCACACAGATTATCACCTAGTTTTTATCTTATAACATGTAGCAAAAAGGGAATTCATCAGTACATTCTCCATATACTTCTTCTATTGCATTTACTGGATGTTTCTACAGGGCCTGCTGGGAAATAAGATGTGTAAACACTTCCTCTCCGCCAGCTTAAGATAACTTTTTTGATGATAGCTATGTCAGCAGAGACCTACTGTACATGTAAGCATTGGCTTCTCCACAGCAGCAATCCAAAGCGTTATCCCTCTCCCTCTTGTATTTGACACCAGTGTACTGGTGTCACATACAAAGCAGTTTGTGTTCAGAACTTCTTGAATCAATATACATCTTAATAAGTTGTTTCAAGATGTTTTTGAAAACTCTGAAAAAGATTTCAGGTAAAACAAACTAGGATTGAAAATAAAAAACAAAACTGGGGAAGTTTTATCTCCTTAATCATGACAGTTAAGACCCCCAGATCTGACTGTTATGAATTATAGACCAATGTTTAGCCAGAGAGTTCAGCAACTCTCTTTGTATCCATATTTAATATTTTGTGAAAGTGTTAAATGGTGTGGATCACTACTACAGCTACATTACCGTCAAAGCTGACCTTCAGTGTGTTTGTATACAGGCACATGCTTGCAGTAGAGAGATATTTACGTTGCTCCAAACTGCAGTCATCAGCTTGATTGTGTGATTAGTCATTTAGTATCAGCTGACACTCAACAGTGACAGTCAGACCTCTGCTCGCTGATGATATGGGTCTGTTGGAGCTGCACATCAGTGACTCATCAGTACCATCCACAGACTTTCTAAACACAAACGCTCCCAATCCCAGCTGCAGTTTAGTTATGCAGCAATCCGACCTATTAGCTTATGATACCTATACTTTGGCTTTGGGTACCATCCAATGCAAAATACCACTTTGATACCATTGTAAAATTAATAAGCTGTATTCCTGACAGTGAGGAAGAGGCTGGGAATCATGTTCTAGCATGATTCTGGAGATGCTTGATTAAGTTGGTTGTGTTATATTTTGTTGGCGAAGCAAGCATGAAATATATCAAAACTGCTGACTACTTATTTTTAGCTCCCTCCACGCTATTAGCTCTCCTAGCAAAATGTACAGGTCTACCGGTGCTGACTGAACTGAATAGATCAGCCCCATAGATCGACCCCATGGTCACGATACCCGATCCAGCTATTCGAGTCAGTTTTTTGTTTTGTCAGTTATTTTGAGTCAACCAGGCCGATATCTGAAATAAGTATCGGATTGGCGCATTCCTTCTGCAGTTGTCTTGGAGAAGGCTGACATGGAGCAAACATAGTGGACACACACATTTCCAAGGGTTTTCAAATGTCACAAGTGACCTTTCGTTTTTAGGGGAAGACGGTTCAAAATGAGTGCTGCCTGTGGCTTGTAGAGAACCATGTCAGGACAACTCACACGAAAGAACAACCATACAGGGTATTTGTTACTGCTCCTTTTAGCCTGCCACAAACACTATTTCCCATTTCTGAGAACCCTGGAATGTGCATGCATGCTGACCAACCATATCTTGTTTACAGTGCCAACACTGACACAACCACAACATTCCAATTTGAGTCCAAAACCAGGATTTGAGAAAACGGAAGCAGCATTAGTGAAATAAAGCAGATCATTTTATCTTAGTGGAACTATCAGATGTCCTGAATTGAACATGACAATAACCAATTTATTTATTATAAATGAATCAATTAATCTATTGATAATTGTTTAATCAGAACATTACTAAGAAACACTAAAGAAAGCACATGGTCACGTCTTTAAATGACTTATTTGGTTCACCCAACAGTCCAATACCCAAGAACGTTTGAGGTTTTACATTGATACAAAACACAGAGAAGCAGCAAATCCTCACATTTGGATGCTCATCCTTCTGTTCTGTAAACCAAACAACTTTCCGGATGTCTCCCTCACATGTATAAACAATGGAATTATTTTCAAAGACAAGCTTTGTCAAAAAATGTAGGTGAGGAGGGAGAAGTCGATGGAGGATTACCAGCATGTGGGGGAAGATGGAATAATGATTGAAACCTCTCGTGGCTTCTCAAAGGCTGGATCAAACACACACACACACACACACACACACACACACAGGTTCACCTCAAAATATGGGCTATACAAGACATTGTGTGTGTGTCCTGCAGTAAGTTATTCAATGTGGTTTCTCAAGTCACATCCACCCAAACCTCAAACCCTCTTAGCAAATACCACACCCTGCTTCTCTGCTGTCTTTAAGATTATAACACCTCTATGTTGTACAACAAAGTTTTCCTTTAAAAATGTTTGTGGTATTAACCTGGTTCAATAAAAGTTAAAGCTGCAATCACACAATTCCTGGCCCGTTAGGTCAGAATACACTCCTTTGAGAATACGTGGCTCTTGAGCTACTACAACTTTCTTTGCTAGCTGTGTTGTGTTGGTACCGTGGATTCATCAGAGCTGTGGGGGCCTGGCTGACCATGTCACGCAACATTTCACAACATACCAGACAACCATAAACCAGTTTCTTATCTGCCAGCTGACAAATGTTCTATCTTTAGTTTCTTTGTTAGCACTAATCAACATTTTGTTCCACTTCTATAGAAGAGTCACATCCTCTCTGCAAACTCATTTCAGTACAGGGGCAGTATAGGAAGTGGGGCAGCTTTTTAGAGAGAGGAAAAGGGGGAGTGATCATGGGTGTGTCTGTGCTGCTTATCAGGGGGAATGAGACAGAATCCTCTTATGATAGACCTAAATAACCAGCCGTGGGGTTAGGCTGGATGCTGGTTATGGAGGTCAAAAGATATTTATTATTAACATGACAAGTCCAAGGGGAGAGGGAGCTGCTGGTGCCAAGATTTCCAGCTGACAGCACCAGACCTATGGGCACAGTACACTCACTGATGAAGTACATGTGGATCGATGCCACCCGCCCACACTGAAGGGCACCAGAGAGAATGAAGTCACTATGGGTGACTGTTTCTGATGAGAAATCATGTGTCACGTTCCTCATTTTAGGACAAAAGACACCAAAGTCAGAGGGATTAAAAACCCTTTCTTCCTCAGTTCAAGAAAATGTATTCATATAATCCTTCATAACAAGCAAAAAGGACAAAACAAAGAGAAGACAACACAATTAAGCAGTTATTAATCACAAAACTAAATGAAGTATGCTGTATGAAGGTCATGGCAGTCTTAATACCAAAACAAGGAAGAACATCCAAGAAAACATTTAAAGGTTCAGTGTGTAATATTTCTGAGGATCTAGTGACAGAAATGCAATATAAGATCCATAACTATGTTTTCAGTGGTATATAAAGACCTTACATAATGAACCGTTATGTTTTTATTATATTAGAATGAACCACGTCTATCTACATACACAGCAGGTCCCCTTCAAATTAAAGTTGCCATGTTCCTACAGTAGCCCAAAACGGGCAAACTGCTCTACAGAGCGTGTTTCGTTACTACGCTCTTCTTCTTGTAGAATTCTGGCAGTGTAGACACTCATCACTACATTGAATACATTTATCCCTCTTCAATAAATTGAGCATGAAGCGACTGTTTCACATGCTCACAGTAAAGCATGGGCTGCAGTGTTTGTGTTCCAGTGTTTGATCCTCATTCATCAACCACTAAAGATGAAGTGAGTATGTGAGTAACTGTTGCTGTCATGACTGAGATTTATTTCACAACCGCTATCAAAGTATTTATTTATATTTGTGGCTATCAAAGCATTATAATCAGGCCAGATATTATTTCTAGTGGGCAATTTGCAGAATTTTGAATGCCTGCCGAGAATTGCATGAAAATGCATTAAAGTTCTGCTTTTAAACGCTATACTATTCTTTGTGTGGTTCACCAATAGTGATAAATGATCAGAATATATTTGATGAACATTAAGAATAACATATTCTAACATTTAGTAAAAGTAGACTATCATTTCTTGAGATTCAGCAAAAACATGTGCCGTTAACCGCCTTCAAACAATGTGAACAGCAAAGTGTCCTAAAAGGACCTTAATAAGTGAATGCTTAACGAAATGCTCTTAAATTTGCATCCACCTTTTTTTCTATAACATAGTGCTACCTCCCGCGAGGTGTATGCAATTCACGGAAGGCAGGCAGAATTCGGCACAACACCTGCACTGCAAAACATCAATAGACCTTGTGGGGGCAAGGCCTGATCATTGTTCTAAGCTCACAAAATCTACCTCCGGTAGATTGTTTTTGATTTGAGGGTGCTGTTTTTATTCCCCTATCTATCAAGTCGGCGAAAGTCACAGTTATCTCGAACGCACCTGTTGACTACCGCTCTCCTTATTAGCTAGGATCCTTACATGCTTGCTAATAACTGTTTTGAAAATGGGTCTCCAACATTGACAGCGTTGTGTTGGACAGATCTGTGCAGCAGTGTCTATGATACCAACCATTCAATTCACAGACGGGTCTGTTGTCTGTGTTTGCGACAGAGAGAGAGAGCGACCGAGTGAGAGGATGTGCGGAGCGAATATGCGCTTTGCAGCGCTGCAATCAAAAACGCAACCCAAATAAAGCCTATGTGCGGGAAACGCTGATTTACATAGTCGAATCAGAATCGTCAAGTCCTGCCTATTGTCGACTGATAGTCGAATCATATGTGTTTTTGTGCGCAGCAATTGCGAGACGAAGCTTAACTGAGGCATTGCTGACCATTTCTCTCTCTCTCTCGTCTGCCATTCACTGATCTTGTGCAGAGTTTTTGACATGCTGCCGACAACTGCATGCACGTCGCGGTTCCTTGCTGGTCTATTTCAAGTAGCACCTGTTTAAAAGCGATAAAATATTCTTTGTGTGGTTCATTAACGGTGATAAATTATCCGAAAGTCCCGTGAGGTGCGGACAACAGCAGTAGTAGTAGGGACAGCTGGAGTTGTAGCAGTAGTCTATTTAGCTTTTATGTTTTTTCACACAGATCTCTTCTCAGTTGTCCCAGGGGCAGTGATGTCATGATTTACTCAGGCCTCTGAGTCTAGACAGTCACACAGAAACTCTGCCCTGCAGGGTATCTCTTCCTACACTGGTGTCATTGATTTATGAGTCAATTTCACCTCAGTTTTCTTTAGATAAACACAGTGTTTGCCTTAAGGAGAGCAGCTGAAGTCAAAACAGTGATGAATAAACTGCTAAAGCAGCATTAATCCAAATGCATTTATCTATTTAGCTGAGTATACTCTTTCATAGCAACACCAGTAACACTGAGAAAAAATGAGGATGAAGACAGTCATCGCATAACAGAATTATAGGCAAGATACAGGTCCTGAAGAAGTACAGAAAGTGTTTTAATTTTTAGAGGCATTGCAGATAATTCAACACTGGACTAATCAACTGCACTACAAAGTAGCAAAAGCCAAAATGATTTCTCATAAACTTAAAAAAGTGACTCTAACCATGTGACTCACAAACTACAAGATAAAAAAATCTGTGTTTGTCCATGCATTCACATGCCAGTGGCCAGTTTGATGTCTAGTCTTGTTTACATAAAGCCGGCAGTTTGTATTACCACAGGTGATGATTGGATTACTGAGTAATATTTGTTCACAGGCAAGCTGAGATCCACTCCTGTCATCTGAGATCCAAAAGAACGTCATGTCTAAACGTCTCATTTATACACACCTCTGTTTGAAAGTCTACTTAGATATACAGCAAAGATAAAGAAGTCAACAAACAAAGTCAGGAAGTCACATCAAGTGGACTTTCACTTAGGGTGATTCGTTTCCTGTTTCATTTGCTGCGCAAAAACCTATTTGCTTTTCACCAGCATACAGTCACCTTGCATGTACATTTTATTTTTGAGTGTTTCCTGGAATAAACTGTCTTTACAGGTGTGTCCCACATGAGATCAAATTTCAAAACAGCAACATTTCGGGCACAGTGGTGCAACGGTAACATGCTGATGTTTAGCAGGCGATGTTTACCATGTTAATCATCTTAGTTTAGAGTGTTAGCATGCTAACATTTGCACTAAACACAAAGTGTAATCGAGGCTGATAAGAATATCATTAGTTTTGCAGGGATTTGGTTTATACTTAAAACCACAAATGTCAAACTTACTTTTGACCTTACTAAATAAAGAGCTACTTCCTGCACTGTCACTGAATGCTGGAATGGGATGCAAATAATTTCTAGTAATGAAGGTTTCAACTAGAGTTCGTAAGTTGTAGTGCATGTTCAACATTATGTGTAAGTAATGTGTATAAGTGGCTCATTCATGTACTCTCATTGAAGCATTCATGACTGCTTTAACGACTGTCTTTGTAAGGAAGCTAATCAATAGAAATTCTGTCTAATGGTCTCCATCATCAATAATAGAGTGGGGCTGAGAATTTGGCCTCTACAATATTCAGCATCTCAGAGAGCTTGTATCTGTTTATTAATATCCCTCTGTACTTATTTCATCACATGACTTGGTGACTGTACACACACCTCACAATGCAATGCAATGTAAATAACACACTAAACAAGGACCCACACAGCTCATATGATGCCACAGCTGCCTGGAATGGAAGAATTGTTGAAGATTAACTTTGTGTTGATTAACTACTTTAAGCACTACAACAGTCCCGTGTGTTCAAGGCAAATGCTTGGTGGCCTGATTTTACTGCTCTGAATAATTAAGACAGTCATTGCTGTTTTGCAATAATATATATATACATTATTTTCATAAAAATTGTAAAATGATTCCAGTGTACAAACTCTTAATCGTTATTGTAGGGCTGGACAATAAAACATTAACAATAATTATCGCAATATAATTTTTTTCAATAACAATATAACAAATGTTCAATACATATTCAATATGTGTTTGATTTTATTCACTTGAATCACACACAAATTAGGACTTAAATATTTTATTAAGATGTTTTTTTTGTTGAGGAAAAAGGACTGAAAAGAGCTTTTGCTTAATTTTACTCAGGCTTATTTGTTGAAAAGGATTTTCCAGTGTTTGGCATCAAGTGTTTGTTTAAAGAAAAGTTTAAACCACAATTAACTCAGGAGCAAAAATTTGCCTTTAAACTCGAAAGAAAATAACGATTTGATACTTATCGTGATAATTATTGATATCGAAAGATATGAAACTTTTTATCGTGATAACATTTTTGGCCATATCGTCCAGCCCTATATTATTGCAATTCCATGTATGTGGAAATGGTTTCTCCAATTATTATCCTTGTCTCTCATCACGACTTAGGAAGACGATTAGTCTGCCATACTCAAATAAATGTAGAAAATGGATTAAATCAAGAACATGCTCTGAGCGTCCAGACAATACATGTCCAGATTTGGAGTATGAAACCAACAACTCCTCTGTATTGACTTTCACAAAAACAGGAAATTCTCACACTTGCACAAAGCAGCTATGCACACACTTCCCTGTTTCAGCCCGATTCAAGCCATCTGATTGATGGAATCATCAGCAGCCGTGGCTGAGAGGGGTGACGTCACTGGACACATAATGCAGCCTCGGCGTTCACAGTACATTAACAGACACGCTGAAAGCCAGAGATCGAGCCAAAGTCTCCTCCAGTGGAGTATTTTCTCCCAGAAGTCAGTGGAGGACTCTGACTCAGGGAACTGGCAAAAACACCTTGTACATCACCTCTTTATAACACACTTTCAGACAAGTTTTAGATTCATTTAACTTTCTTTGTGGGACAAGAAAATCATTGGGATGTATGCTGTGCTAGACAACTAGCAAAACGGCAAACACTAGGAAAGGAAGCTCCTATTCTGCATTGTGGTCTGCACTCAACAGTAAGACAGTAATGTGTTAAATTAAATAAAAACCTTTAACCTCCCACTATCCAACACGGTAGAACTTTACCACAAGAGTGGCAACAATTAGGCCTAGTCGATAAGTTGTCAACTATTAAATTAATTGACAACTATTTTAACAATTAATCTATTTTTCTTAGAAAAAAATTCTCTGATTTCAGCTTCTCAAATGTAAATATTTTCTGGTTTCTTTGCTCGTCTATGACAGTAAACTGAATGTCTTTGGGTTGTGGATGTTGGGCTTTTGGAAACAGATCAACATTTTTCACCATTTTCGTGGCTGGTAAAGGGTTGCAGGTGTGAACTCCTTGTCTTCTTTCAGATTACAAAGAAATGAAACTGGATGGACGTGACAGCGGTAAATGCAACAGATACGGTTCATGTGCTTGAAGCTGAGCCAAACCCTCAGTCAGCAACATCAAACTCTCTCCACTTGCTCTTTTCAGCATCTTAAAATACTTTCATTGAGCTATTCAATTGACTTGGAGAAGCTCTCCTGTTGTCTGTATGCTCCAAGGACGGCCCGCATTTGCCACAGCAGCCACCACCGCACGGTTTAATTTGGGAATAACGCCTGGTGTCAGGTACAGACTAGCCGCATCCGTGTGACCGTACAGTGAAACAGAGCTCAGCAGGAGCTGTGACCTCTGCTGTAACGCCATCTGCTTCAGGTCAGCCTGCGCATTATGGCAAATTAATCTCACTATGTCTGACATACAGGTGAAAGTGCTGCCAAATAAATTCACAAAAACAATAATATTTCTTAAAATGGAATTCAGGACAAATTGTGTTTTCAATTCTAATCAACAAAATCTTAAAACAACCAAGTCTAGTCGCCTGCTCTGTTTTACACACATTTAAAATTGAATGGAAAGTTGGAAAGTGTCCCATCAGTGTTGTACATTCCCTTCAGCTGCACTATACTTATGTACTCTGTGAATCAGCCACTGTCTGGGAGATCCTGATGGTGAAACATGAACTTCAAAGCTTTTGTTGTTGTTGTTGCCAAAAAATCACCTCACCTACTGTCCTTGTCAATTAACATACCTCTGTGCCAGACTCCCTTTGAAAAAGTGCTCTAGTTAAAGCAGACCTCTATTATCTGACAGGAATCCCCACAAGGATCCCTTATATATACACAATAGATTCTTTGTGTCCTTCCATGGCAACTCCAAAAGCAGCTCTCCACCTTTCTAACCCACATTACCCCCCTCCCATTATTAACTATGTTGGCAGTAAAGGCTTGGAATGTCCCTTCCCAAAACATGTAGAGACTTCTAAATAGAAATACGTTTTGTTTTTTTGTAAAACAACAAAGTGTCTAACACCTGTTGTTCTGTTTTTTTATAAGCTTCTGTTTTTTGTAAAAAAAATTTCAAGGGTGCGTCAAAGTCAATAACGTGACACAGAAGCAACATGTTGTAGCAAGCAGGATGTGGTCCAGGATGTGGTGTTTTAAACGACCTGACAGCCGAACAGCACCAATCGAGCTGACATGGCAGAACAGCAGAGTGAGTCGACGGCGGCTGATCGTCTCCGGCGGAAAAGCTCCGTCCACTCCCACCGCAGCAGCACCGCAATCCGCGATGGCCGCACCAAATGTTTCACGTTCACACAATGAACCGTTAAACCGGCGGACAAGCGACTGGTGTTCAGCGCTCTCTTTACTTACTCTTCCACCATTACAAAGGAAAAGTTTATTTACATCGAGCCTTGGCTGCGCGCTTCACTGAACCAGGCGGCGAAAGGTCCGCTGGCAAAATGTTCCTCTCCCTCTGTTGGAAAAAAAAATTGTTAAAGGAAAGCTTACATTTGAATTGCAGCGAGTTGCCGGTTCGTATTTTCACAGTTCCGCTGATGGACTCTCCCGGACCGTAAACCACCTTGTTGTTTGTAAAGGTGATATCAAATTCTTGAAGCTTTCCCATGGCCGCTCCGCTACTCCGCCGCTCTGCGTCTCTGAAAGCAGCGAGGAGGCGATGCTGCGCTCTCACCTGCTGCCGCGCGCCTCCCCTTACAGAACAGTGACGTCACTGTGGCTATCCGTTGAAAGTAGCAATGGGAGGGATGATAACTCAGGCACCCTGTGGTTTATTGACTAAAAAGGAAGATCTCTTATGCAATTCAGGTGCAGGATTATAGAAAAGAAATAAAGTTGTCAATATTAGGGACTCATTTGATTGAATGAACTTATGTGTGACTGTGGTCCCTCTGTTTATTGAGAAAAAGAGCACCAAATGCCAGTAAAACAAAAGGGTTATGCTATTGTTAGTGATGCTATTTTAAGTGGTGCTTTTACTATCCTGAACATTTTGTAAACTATGTAAAAGTAGGCTACGTTTTGTGGGGAACAAGTATCACAAAAGAAAATGTGCGGGTGGTGATGGTGCAGTGGATAAATCACATTCCTTTGATGTGGGAGACCCAGGTTCAATTCCCCACTGTGACACATCTATCAACGTGTCCCGGAGTAAGAAACTTAATTCGTAGTTACTCCAGAGGCGTGCAACAGTTAAATGTAATGTAAAAACCAACTCCTCAGCGCATGCACTTCCCATCTCTGGGTGCACTTCCTGTCTCTGACTGTACTTCCTGTCTGATGTGCAACATCAACGGCTGGAGCGCACGTGAAAGTTATCACGGCTGTGGTGCATAAAAAGCTTGCAGAAAAGGCTGATAATCTGTGCTGCCTTCACTTGCAGTTTTCATCTTGGAGATTCAATATGTTTTGCACAAAAAACATAACATGAAACACACAGAGACGGGCATTATGATCATCCTCTCTCTCTGTCGGCCATCATCTGAACAAGGATGATAATATTCCTGTAAAATGAGACAGATGTTTCCATGACGACAGACAAACACTACTGTTGCCAAGTTACTGCCTGTATCCATGGAAATCTGGAATGTGGTGGTATCTGATCTGGTCTAGAAACTCCATTTTTTTGTTTATTTATGTTGCAATAACCTCACCTTGAACATGTGTCATTTTAAAACTGCATAGGCTGAAAGTCAGAGGATCGCATGTCAGGAAGTAACAGGAGAAGATAACACCAAATGTCAGGTACACTGAGCATGAGGCTATGGTGAATCCATGTCCAGTACTGACGGTGTAATGACTAGACAACCTCAATTATGTATTTTCTGCCTACAAAGATCGTATGTGTTGTTGTTTATTTAGCAGTTTAATGCTTCATGATTTCAAACCACGTCTCACTCATCCCTTCCTCAAGTGCCACACAGATATCTCTGGTCTGCTGTGACACTATGACCTTTTGTCCGGTAGTTCAGAGTGGTGAATTACAATAGGTGTGCAGTCATGGAGGGACACAGTGAGATAAGAGTCACACCAGTGGCTCCACCTGGTGGACAGTTGTCAAACGACATCAGTAACACCACAATAGCGTGGTTGGTTATTTTGCTGGAAATTCAAGTTCAGCAGATAATGATTTTACAGTCAACTCAAAGATAATGGGGTGGCTGTGGGTCAGGAGTTAGAGCAGGTTGCCCGTTAATAGGAAGTTTGGTTCAATTCCCGGCTCCTCCAAGCTGTACGTCAAAGTGTCCTTGGGCATACTGAACCCCGAATTGTCCCTGGTGGCTGTTCCACCAGTGTGTCAATGTTAGTTTCTGTTTGAGCACTTAGGCTCAGTGTATGAATGGTGAATGCAATGCAGTGGAATAGTGCTTTGAGTGGTTGAAAAGACTAGAAAGGCGCTACATAATAAAAACAAATATCTCAAAATCCATTTATACTGTAATGAATAATATGTGCTTCGGGTTAAGAAACACTTCAAAATAATTTGGAAAGTGTGTATTTAAAATATATCTCAGTATTAGAAATGATGAAATGATTATCAAATCTCTGACATTATTGAACCATTATTGATTTTAATGTATTGCCCAAATCTGGTTTTGACCCGTTATGCTTTTATTGATTTGGTTTTCTATTTTGATGTTTTGCAAACAAACAAACAAGCACGCAAGAACACAGACAAGTTACGCCTACAGCACCATTGTGTCTTCACTTCACATATGTAACACAAGTGTAACTGCATGGAAATTATCTTTCATGCAATTTACAACCTGTGACTATAGTTGCAGTGTGAAGACATTAAATTAAATACACAATTTCAGTATCTGTCACACATTGATATCTTGCCTATGTAAATAATAGGCTTATATAAATACTACCAAACATTAGGTATGCATGACATAATTTCTTCATCTTTCATGTGCCCGATTTTCAAGTGTTAAGCTCAGGTAAACGCACAACCAGAAATTTCTATGGGCTATATTACTACACTGCAACAGGTGGGCCTACTGTGGCCCCTTCTTCCAAATCAAGCAGGCAGGTGGTCGCGATGGCCGCTGTCACAGAGTAGGGGTCGCAGTTTGCAGCAGGACGGCGGTCCTCAAAGTAGCCTTTCTTCTCCTCACCCACCTGGCGAGGGATCCGGATGCTGGAGCCTCGGTTGGCCACACCAAATGAGAAGTCATGGATGCTTGAGGTTTCATGGAGACCTGTGAGACGCCTTTTGTTGTCCTCCCCTCCCTGTGGGTCATACACTTTGATGTGCTCTGCGTGTTTTTTCCTCAGCTTCTCGATGGCCTTCTCGATGTATCTGTCATCAGAGGAAAGCAGAGACGTTTGAGATATGGAAGGTGGCTGCAGTGAAAGTCTGATGATACTGATGATAACTTCTATTTTTTTCCAGAGATATTCAATGAATCATATCAAATAAAAATGAATCACAATTGAATATCAGTCTATAGAGATTTGGGATTACACAAACAGAATTAGACAGTGGCAACTGTGAGTGACAACTGATCTTGGTTGAAGATACTAGAAGACGTTTTGTCCCTCATCAAAGAGACTTCTTCAGTTCTGACTGACTAGTAGGGAAGCTCAGCTATTTAACCTCTGTGGAGTTGTTTGCCAAGATCATCAATACCGCTGGTTCGTTAGTGCTCATTAGAGGGGGTCTGCAACACCCCTTATCCCCCACTTACAAGAACAAATGTTCACTTTTGGCCTCAGGTGAAGATGCCAACGATGGTCGTTCAGACTTGGCCTTGGGTGGCTCTAACTACCATAACAACTGCCAGGAGCACTAAGGGACCTGGCAAACGTCTCCACAGAGGTTAATTTCCCTACCAGTCAGTCAGAATTGAAGAAGTCTCTTTGATGAGGGACAAGACCTCTTCTAGGATCTTCAACCAAGTTGCCCTTGATTTTAACCTTGGACTTTTACCAGAACATTAATCGGTCTAGATCAGCTTTGGCCTGAAAAACAATGAATTAACAGTAACATCCATCAAAACTGCATCCTCAAAAAAGCATTTTTGGAAAACAAAACACACTGATATGAGCAGATTTAATGCAGAATATAAACCAATTTCTGATACATGTGTTATTGATATTTAATGGGCTGGGATAATTCAATACTAAATGTTAAAGGGTGTTACAATTTACATGATCAATTACTGTCGTTTCAAGTTTCAAAGGAAATGTTTACTCACTGTAGTCCTCCTTCTTCCCTCATCTGCTTGGTGCTGACGTTAGTGTGGCAACCAGCGCCATTCCAGTTGCCCTTCATTGGTTTTGGGTCAAATGTCACAACAACACCAAAATCTTCACTCACACGATGAAGCAGGAAGCGTGAAACCCACAGTTGGTCGCCCATCTCAATGCCCTCACAGGGGCCCACCTGGTACTCCCACTGAAGAAAAGAAAAGACAACAGGGAAACATTGGACATTGGAAAGGGAAAAAATGGACAGAGAACAGTAATTGGTTGAATGAATAGTTGTGCCAGCATGAAAGCATTTTCTATCCTCTGTGCATTAGAATAAAGGTCACTCTTGCCTGAGATGGCATAACTTCAGCATTGGTGCCACAGATATTGACCCCTGCGTAGAGGCAGGCCTTGTAGTGGCACTCCACAATGTCCCGTCCAAAGGCACTGTCTGCTCCCACCCCACAGTAGTAAGGTCCTTAAAATGGGTGACATGATGGGACGCTCGTTAAGACAAAATAGGTACAAAACTCTATCTAAAAATACAGAGATACTGTATACTTGTGAATAATTGACTATGCCAAGATATTTTCATTTTCTTGTGGCATTTATATAAATAATAATGCTTAGAAATCTGTATTAAAACGTTATAAAGTAATGTTTGTGTTGCCGGTTTGTTTAAAAACCTGTTAGCGTGCTGAGCATAACTTTCTTTGTATTTTCCTCGCAGAGAACTGCAGATTAAGAATTCTTTATTGGAGACTTATTACCATTCACATGTAACTGCAGACATGATGGCTTATTACTGGTTTTTGCCTCGTCGCCCACTTGCAGTGTGGTGTTCTGTGGTGTTTTAGAGTTCAGAGGAGGTAAAACTCTCCATTTCAGTATTTCACAAAAAACACAATTTCATGTAGCAGAAATTATTTTCAAAAGTTTTAAAGCTCACGTGACTCCACCTTGAATCATGACCCCAAAAAGGTTTGGGCTTCATCACTCCTAATAAGCCTTCAATAATCATTCAAGGCTGTAATTATAAACGTTTATAAATAGAAATTGTTCTGGATGCTATGTAGCTCTCAGTCCAAATCATGGACCATGCCTTATTAAAGCCGTGTTAAATAAATACTTATTAAATATGAATGAGCCATTATTTTCAACTTATATACCCTTTAAGTAAGCCTTATCAAACAGTAGTAACTTAAAAAAAAAATGTATTCCACATGAATGAATTGAACAAAGAAGAGAGAAAAAGGACTGTTGATTCACCTTGGGGTGCTGGGTATCCACCTGAGGGCCAACTAAAAGGATGTCCATCTACTCCTAAGAGCGTGTACTCCTGCTCCATGCCAAACCACATGCAGTGCTCTTTAACCATGTTCATCACCTTTTTGCAGTGCGCTCGATGGTTAGTGTCTAGATAAGAAACACAAAAAAACAGTACATCACGTTTGTCCTGACATAACTATAAATGGAATCACGTCTGCAAAACATGAAAAAAAAGTGAACTATGCACCTGCAGGTTCGCGGTTATATGTGAGGACTTCACAGAGGACCAGTTTGTTGGGGTCCAGGGTGAATGGATCCCTGAACATGCTGACTGGCACAAGGTACATGTCACTGTTGGAGCCTATGGACTGGTATGTGCTCGAGCCATCAAAGTTCCACTCAGGAATATCTGACAAGACATATTTACCCTAAAGATTATCAAAAGATCATCAAAACATCTCTTCTAAATATATTCAGAATTGGACTTGTACCTTGAAACCTGATGAGCTCACAGACTATTTTAGCTCTGGTGAACTGCTAGAAATTATATATTTTATTCAACTAAAAGTACATAAAACTGCAATACATTGCATTACACTCCTTCCCAAGTTATTAGCGTTAAAATGTGCCAAACTATCCAAATTGGAGAGTGTTAGCCGTGTTAGTTTTGAAGGGATTTCGGAACAGTTGAAGAAGGAAAGGAACGGAAGGAGAGCGATGAGGACAGGAGGAAGAAACATGAGAAACAAAAACTGAAGGCCAGAGATAAGAATGTAGTGACATTTTTACATGTTCTCAAGCTACAAATAAACTCTAAATATGCAGCTCTGAAATTGGAAATACCTTACTTTAATGTACTGAACAGTAACTATTGATCTCCAGATAAGCCTGCACATCATTGAGGTTGCACCAGGATGTTGTTTCACCTGTGTTGTGTACAACCCTCCCTTTCCACGGGCTTTCTGCCTGACAACAGAGTAGAAAGCCCTTTGAAGAGTTAAACCTCTTGAAAGCTTATTCTCAGATTCGTTTGAGAATAAGTATTTCACTTGTGGATAAACATCCATAAAAGAACTTGTCAAAAGCTTTAATCAGTCTGTACACACATCTGATTTAAACAGCTCAGATTACATCTTATTTGCAATGTAGTTATGCACCTTAAATTAAGAGATTAAAGCCCTTCATGTAAGAGCAGATTGAAGGATCAAATTCATTTGTTCTACCTCTTAAACAAACCAATTCTGTGCATTCTTGACCTTTATCTCGATGCGAAAAGCATAAAAAGGGTATAGAATTAAAGGATGAAAACTAACTCCATATTATTTAGTGTAATAATTAAATAATTCAGTGCCCCAAAAAATAATACATCAGAAAAAACGGCTATTTACCTTTGATGCTCTTCGGCTCACTGTCCAAGGTTCGGGTCTTGTTGCGAAGTCTCTCCCCGGTGCCGTCGATCCAGATATAGGTGACCTGGCACTTCCCACCCTGCTGCAGCCTCATGTACTCCTGGCGCACAAGCTTGTTGAGGTGAGAGCTGTTCGAAAACGAAGACATGCTCGCCTTTCATCAGAGAGGCAGAATACAAAGCAAAGGTGATGTTTTTATTACATTATGTGACGTGTTAGCTCTGGAGTTTATGTGCTGGGTTTTTCATTCATTTTTTCATGTTATACACTGGATTAGCCTTCTTCACTAGGCCTGCATTTTCTGTACTTCCCACCCTTACATTTCAGATGTAACTATTGCACTTGCACTTTACATGCTCACATTCTTTCCTTTCATTTCCTTTCTTCCCTTTCTTCACTCCAATTCCTTCTTCACATAGCCTGCATGAAAATACCAAACCTGGAGATACAGGTTATTTATCTTGATACTGCTGTACATACTTTCACTATCATTCTGGAGTAAAGCAACTGGTTTTATGTTTGGTTCGGATAGAAACTTGCAGGACTTGAAAATACATTTGTTACAAGACAACAATAAGAAATATGAAAGAAAAAAAAACATCTGACTGAAAACAATACACTGAAAGCAGCAGCAATGCTGTCCTACAGTTCTGCGTTAACATTTACTGACACCAAAGCTATATTGGCCTGTGCTGTTTTCTTTATGAAGCACAATTAATGTAAATAAAAGTAGAATAGAGCAGAAAATACAGGATGTTTGTAACATTTGACATCTACTCTCTAAGGCTCTGACTCTGTGTCATCACAAAGACATAATTAATTTAACCTTTGTGCTTGGTGTCAGTAAAATTAAAGTGATAGTAATACCACGGCTATACCATCTACTTGAAACAAATACTTATAACTGTGGAGTTTCCCCATTAATCATTATATCATTATTGTTTTCATACAATCTGTAAAAACTGTGTTTGTTCACAGATCCAGCTATGGATCAAGATATCGTAATCATTTCATGATATTATGCTTTTTTAAACGTTCAAGACTCACTCTAAAAACTAATTCAGGGGACCTTTAGTCAATACTTAAATATATATATTGTTGTGAAATAAAAAATCATGTTCTGAGATACTGTTAGACTTTTTACTTGTTAATTGTTATTTTATTGAGCTTGGATGACACACAAATTATGCCTATTGATTCAATATACTATCATGACTTAACATTTTCAGTTAATCAAAAAATAAATTAAATTTTAAGTTCTGTTAATATAAAATACAATTTGATGATGGCCCACAGTTTCCCTCTCCTTCATGTGCGGGCATGTTCAAGGCCAGATGAGTGACCACAGGGCCACAGCTGAAACTCATTAAAGTGAATGGTAAGTAATTTTATGCTTAATTACACATATTCACTCTGGATTCTGTTGGTGATAGCCTACTGTAACCGAATACCGAAATCTGGAAGTCCTTACTCTGAAATTTGAGCAGTCTGTATGCTGAGGTAAAGTTAGCTAGTAGCTGTAGCCTGTCACTGATTGAGTAGGCTTAAATGCGGCAGTAATAGGTGGCCAGGAAGCCAGGGAAAACATCTTGGCAAGCTAACTTAATATGGGATTACCCATTAGCCACCGCTCTGGTTAGCATGTAGGCTAGCTACGTTTATAAACTTGCAGAGATCAGAGAGAAATATACATGACATTCCATCAAACTAATTTTGACAGCTACTTCCGGTCCCGCCCCATACCGGATATGTGTATGTAACTGATAAGAGGGGTGCGTACATCCTTCCGTTGTGTGTTTTTGACTGATAATTGGAGGAGGTTTTTCATTGATTTAAAGACTTTATTAAGTAATAAAACATAAACTTGAATGAATTAACTAGTAGGTGTTTATTGCAATAAATTTATCATTAAAAAAAGTATAGCAGTGTGTTATAAGTAAAGGAGGAATCTCGGGGCCAGCAAAGGATCAGTAGGAGGTTTCTTCATTGATTTGGAATCAAGTCAGTCTTTATTATTAAACAAGTAAAGAATAAATTGAAATAATTACAGTAAAGCAGTAAAATGGTATAACGGTGAGTAAAAATTAAACAGCATTATAAATTACCTTCAACAGCATGCAGCAAAATAAGAGTGAGTTCCAAAATTAAACTTTGTAAAATCTTTGCTAAAGCTTTGTGTGACAAACTTACCATCATTAAAGAACTAAAGAATAAATTGAAATAATTACAGTAAAATAGTATAACAGTGAGTTAAAATTAAACAGCTTTTTAAATTACCTTCAACAGCATGCAGCAAAATAAGAGAGAGTTCCAAAATTAAACTTCTAAAATACTAAAATCTTTGCTTGTGCTTTGTCTTACAAACTTGCCATCATTATCACTCAAAAGCTGTAGCCTAGTCTTAAACTTGTGAGTCTGTGTCTCCTCTTCTCTGTCCTCTCTCTTTCTGGTGTAGCATAGGCTGTGCAGGGTGAATTGAGGAATGTGCTCCACCCCCCGCACCTCCTTCCATCCCTCCTTTTTCTCAATTAGCCACAACAAGTTGTGTGTTTTAACTGTCATTAGCATCGTCAGGTAATCTTGTAGACCAGTTATTAACTATGGTTATCTATAACCCCAGACTCCGGTTGTTAAAAACGGTCTGGTTTTATCAGACAGAGTTCGTTTTCAAAACAGGAACCTATTTTTTTCAGCCGGAGACAAGAGTTTGGAACTACAGACTATATAATAATCTGGTTGTACCAGAAGCAACGATCCCCAACCCCTCACCAGTTATCTCCCACATGCTGTCACATACAAAATAAGAGGATGGGCAGAGTTAGCCGTGAGCCAATGATAAGAGACTAGGAGGGGTTACCATAGGTCAATGATGGGAGTCTGTGAAAATAAAACGAGAACATTGTCTTTAAGAAATTGCCAAGAGGGCACTTGGATCCTTGAGCAGTATCTACCTACAAAGTTTCATTTTGGAACTCACTCTTATTTTGCTGCATGCTGTTGAAGGTAATTTAGAGGAAAACGTTAACATATTATTTTTGATACAATGTTTTATTTTTTAGAATGTATGTTATTCACAGAAGAAATACAAATATATATATTTTTTCATCCTTCCTTTATTTTACTTTTGTAACTAAACATAACTTAAACACTCACAGCTGAGGATTAAATAAATATAAAACTTTTTCCACACTAAAAAAGGTTTTTTTATAAAATTCCTGGTTCATTCAGGCAGGTTGAGGTATACTGCAGTTGAAGAAAGAGCAAAAATGGAGACTTGATATATATGAGAGTTGCATTTGACAGATTACACAATGCTATCAACAAGTAAAATGAAATATAACCCACATAGATAGACATAGACTTGGACTTACTGTGTTACAGGTGACTTCAGGTGTAGGTGTGTAAGTGTCACAACTTAGTGTGTGACATGCCAGAACCTGTTTGTTGTATTTAACTACCAGAAACTGATGATGAAGGCTCACGTGTCCGGTACGTAATATGACAGTTCAAAGGCTTTCCGTAAGTGTGGGTGTGTGTTCATGCGTGTTTGAATTCTGTTTCAGTGTGATGCTTTGATTAAAGAAATTCAGATCATTCATTCAACTAATATTTGAAACAACAACTCTTATGTGGAAAAGAAGTAAACACAGGACATCCATACTGCATATTGTCAGCACACGAAAAAGATTTCAATTGACCTCAATGGTCAAAATCCACGCATTCTGTCCTCTTTGTACAGTATTAAAACAGTCAGTAAAATCGTATAGCTGAGGTGGACTCCCATGAGAAATAGTAATGAACACCCACCTGTGCCAGAGAGGCCATCTGCTGATAGTGTCTGACTGTTGTTTGCTGAGCTGAGAGTCTTGCCGCTCAGTGAACACAATTAGAGGCTAGGAGCTGCTCGTACACTTTCCGTCAGGGCAGCTGTCCTGAGATGAGGCAGGAGGGCATAAATTCAGCAACTCTCACAGAAGCTGGACTGCTTGCATGCAACACTTTGACGATGTATTTAGGTGTGTGATGTGGGCATAGCGCTGGCTATAAACTAAGCCAAGTTAATTAAGGGCCAATAGACCAACAAAGTTTTAATTGGACAACAGTACATTGTTGCTGGGTTTCAAAAAGAGCAGTCACACATTAGACTTGTCACAGTCAACTACAAAGATGTACTACGTCTTTAAAAGGTTTACATTTGCTTGATAGGCAACATTCCAGTTAAAATTGAGATAACCAGCCTGTGGAAATAAAGTACAAAAGAAACCCTAATACAGACATGACTATAAATAGTACTGATCAGTTCACCCTAATCAAAAACAAAAAAATGTATAAGCCCACAATGCACCGGCACACCATCTAACCTCCATATGAGCCTGATACTAAATAACTGAACTGTCATCCACTAACACCTTACAAGTAAAATTACCTGACTGCACAACTGTACTTTAAATATACCAAAACGATGAGCTGCTGTTACGTGAGATGGTGCATGTCGTATGTGTTTTTACCCTATTGTTACTATTTGTATGACTGATATTGTTTTTTATCAACAACTGGCACTCTGGGGACATGTGCTTTGTTTTGTTTTTGTACGCAAATGCATGAGGAATCTTGATTTCCAAAATAAGAGTAATCTGGCTCAGCAGGTTTGGTTTCCTGTGGAGAGGTGTGGAAATAAACTCACTGGCCACTTTATCAGGTACACTTTGGTAGTGCTGAGTTGGACCCCCTTTTACCTTTGGAACTGCCTTAATTCTTCAAAAAGGTGTAGGAAACACTCCTCAGCCTTTGGTCCATATTGACATGATAGCATCACGCAGTTGTGGCAGATTTGTCGGCTGCACATCCATAACGCGAATCTGCTGTTCCACCACATCCCAAAGGTGCTCTGTTGGATTGAGATCTGGTGACTGTGGAGGCCGTTGAAGTAAAGTGAACTCATTGTCATGTTCAAGAAACCAGTTTGAGATGATTTGAGCTTTGTGACATGGTGCATTATACTGCTGAAAGTAGCCATCAGAAGATGGGTACACTGTGGTCATAAAGGGATAGACATAATTCAGGTAGGCTGTCGCGCTTAAACAAAGCTCAATTGGTACTGAGGGGCCCAAAGTGTGCCAAGAAAATATCCCCCTCACCATTACACCACCAGCAGCAGCCTGAACCATTGATCGAAGGCAGGATGGATCCATGTTTTCATGTTGTTTATGTCAAATTCTGACCCTACCATGTGAATGTCGCAGCTGAAATCAAGACTCATCAGACCAGGCAACGTTTTTCCAATCTATTGTTCAGTTGTGCCTGTGCGAATTGTAGCCTGTTTCTTGTTCTTAGCTGACAGGAGTGGCACCTGGTGAGGTCTTCTGCTGCTGTAGCCCATCTGCTTCAAGGTTCGACGTGTTGTGCATTCAGAGATGCTATTCTACATATCTTGGTTGTAACAAGTGCTTTTTTAAATTAACTGGAAATACAGTAACTGCCGCTCACTGGATATTTTCTCTTTTTCGGACCAATCTCTGTAAACCCTGGAGATGGTTGTGCATGAAAATCCCAGTAGATCAGCACTTTCTGAAATACTCAGACCAGGTTGTCTGGCACCAACAATCATTCCACATTCAAAGTCACTTAAATCACCTTTCTTCCCCATTATGATGCTCGGTTTGAACTTCAGCAAGTTGTTTTAACCACGTCTACATACTCTGGAAGTACATTGGAATAAATGCTTGTGTAGGCTTGTGGTGTCCGAACAATAATGCTGCGATGATGTGTTGAGAAGAAATCCGCTTGACACTGTTCTTGATCATAAAAGTTTATTACATCAAGGAGTTCAGCATCAATTAC
>NC_060162.1:23533273-23558378 GCF_021292245.1 Micropterus dolomieu | reverse complement strand
ATGTTTTCATGTTGTTTATGTCAAATTCTGACCCTACCATGTGAATGTCGCAGCTGAAATCAAGACTCATCAGACCAGGCAACGTTTTTCCAATCTCTGCATATTTTACACTAAGGAATTTACTGGGTATTTTACTTTATTTTATGAATGCATTTGAGCAAGGCAAGCTTTGTAGCTCTAGTAATGGGAATGTCAGTCCGGCCACGGCTTTGGGCCCAGACTGAAATATTTCAACAATTATTGGATTGATTTTGCCATTGAATTCTGCACAGATATCCATGACCTTGGGGATCTTCTGACTTTTCTTAGCAACACATTCTCACTCCCAGCTCATCACACATGGAGGCTTGGTCAGGACCCCTTGGTATTGTTTTTTAATGACCTGGACCCCTTTAGCGTCTTTTTCAAGCAGTCACTTTCAAAATAAAACTACTCTCAATGGAAACATCTCAATTTTGAAATGTCATGTTGGGAAATATTGCAATTTGGTTAGGTTTAGGCAACAAAACTACTTGATTAGGTTTAAGAAGACATCATGGTTGGGTTAAACAGAAAACATCTCTTACACAACTTACTTAAATAACATAACATTCAATGTTGAATTTTTGTTTCATACAAGAAACTAAAAATGGTCTCCTGCGTAAAAGTCTGGTTTCTGGTCTTTTATCTGTTAAATATCTGATATCTGGCACCTACCTTTAGCGTTCAAAACTGATGCCACAGGGCTTCCCCAAGTGCGTGACAAATCGAAGCCAATGGATCTTGATCCATTTGTGGTTTTCAGTAGTCAACAACTATCATCTACCATTCACTTTAATTAATGGTCAGACCATCAAGTAGGCTATGGGGAATCCTATAAATACCTGGGGACCATCATTAATGCAGAATTGAACTTCAAAGCCAACTGTGAAGCTGTGTGAATAAAGGATCAACAGCGCCTGTATTGTTTAAGGAAACTGTCATACTTTCATGGTGATCGAACCATACTGACCATGTTTTATCATGCTTTTATTGGGTCACTTCTGTCCTTTTCCTTGATGTCTTGGTTTGGTCACGCATCCTTTACAGAGAGAAATTGCTTAAATCAAATAGTTAAATGGTCCAGTTGGTTGATTGGTGAGCTACAGCCTTACCTAGCCATCCTTTACACCAGGGAGATAATGAGGATGACTCCCACACTTTGCGCAATGATTTTCAGCTTCTTCCCTATGGATGGAGGTTTTTAGTCCTGAGGTGCAGAATTAAGTGGTACAAAAATAGCTTTGTTCCTGCTGCTAATAATGAACTGAATAAGGAGATTTGCGCAGACAAGGCATACTTCGGTTTTAAACCTGTGTTTATTTTTATTTTATTGTTGAGAATGTTTTAACATTTTTATTTTAACTGACTGATTTTATTGCTGTCTATCTCTTTTATGTCTTGATTGGTGGAACCTGAGTATAATAGCTAATTATGTTTTTTTTTTATAGTTGTGTGCCATATCCTTGCTGCAAAAGAAATCTACCTAAAAGAACATATAAAGTAACCTAACCTAATTCATGAATGATCAATTATCATCATACAGGTACTGTAAACAGTATATAAGTGATTCTCTAAATTTTCCGACTTCTTTGTGCTAATTAGCAAAAGCATGCTAACATGCTAAACTAAGATGATGAACAGCAACACCTAAAGTTCAAGCCAGGGTAGCCCCTCAGTTCTGTTTTCCGTTGTTTAGCATTTGGGTGTGTGTTACGGAAGGTGTGTGTGTACCAGGTTATTATCATATTATCTGACTAGATTCGAGATGTGAAATAATCCTTTTTTGTTAACTGAAATAAAAAATAAAAACGAGACTTTCTAAAAAACCTAAGTGAAACTAAGTGTCTGTTTGCAAAACTAAATAAAAATACTCTAAAATTAGAGCAACATTCCTTAGTTTTTGTCTTTGTCTATTTACACTGCTGAAAAAAATAAAGGGAACACTAAAATAACACATCCTAGATCTGAATGAATGAAATGATCTCATTTAATACTCATTTTTTTACATAGTTGAATGTGCTGACAACAAAATCACACAAAAATTGTCAATGTAAATCAAATTTATCAACCAATGGAGATCTGGATTTGGAGTCACACTCAAAATCAAAGTGGAAAACCACACTACAGGCCGATCCAACTTTGATGTAATGTCCTTAAAACAAGTCAAAATGAGGCTCAGTAGTGTGTGTGGCCTCCACATGCCTGCATGACCTCCCTACAACGCCTGGGCATGCTCCTGATGAGGTCGCGGATGGTCTCCTGAGGGATCTCCTCCCAGACCTGGACTAAAGCATCCGCCAACTCCTGGACAGTCTGTGGTGCAACGTGGCGTTGGTGGATGGAGCGAGACATGATGTCCCAGATGTGCTCAGTTGGATTCAGGTCTGGGGAACGGGCGGGTCGGTCCATAGCATCAATGCCTTCCTCTTGTAGGAACTGCTGACACACTCCAGCCACATGAGGTCTAGCATTGTCTTGCATTAGGAGGAACCCAGGGCCAACCGCACCAGCATATGGTTTCACAAGGGGTCTGAGGATCTCATCTCGGTACCTAATGGCAGTCAGGCTACCTCTGGCGAGCACATGGAGGGCTGTGCGGTCCCCCAAAGAAATGCCACCCCACACCATTACTGACCCGCCGCCAAACCGGTCATGCTGGAGGATGTTGCAGGCAGCAGAACGTTCTCCACGGCGTCTCCAGACTCTGTCACGTCTGTCACATGTGCTCAGTGAGAACCTGCTTTCATCTGTGAAGAGCACAGGACCAATCTTGGTGTTCTCTGGCAAATGCCAAACGTCCTGCACGGTGTTGGGCTGTAAGCACAACCCCCACCTGTGGACATCGGGCCCTCATACCACCCTCATGGAGTCTGTTTCTGACCGTTTGAGCAGACACATTCACATTTGTGGCCTGCAGGAGGTCATTGCAGGAGGGCTCTGGCAGTGCTCCTCCTGCTCCTCCTTGCACAAAGGCGGAGGTAGCGGTCCTGCTGCTGGGTTGTTGCCCTCCTACGGCCTCCTCCACGTCTCCAGATGTACTGGCCTGTCTCCTGGTAGCGCCTCCATGCTCTGGACACTACGCTGACAGACACAGCAAACCTTCTTGCCACAGCTCGCACTGATGTGCCATCCTGGATGAGCTGCACTACCTGAGCCACTTGTGTGGGTTGTAGACTCCGTCTCATGCTACCACTAGAGTGAAAGCACCGCCAGCATTCAAAAGTGACCAAAACATCAGCCAGGAAGTGGTCACCACCTGCAGAACCACTCCTTTATTGGGGGTATCTTGCTAATTGCCTATAATTTCCAGCTGTTGTCTATTCCATTTGCACAACAGCATGTGAAATTGATTGTCAATCAGTGTTGCTTCCTGGACAGTTTGATTCCACAGGAGTGTGATTGACTTGAAGTTACATTGTGTTGTTTAAGTGTTCCCTTTATTTTTTTGAGCAGTGTATTTCATATGGCCTTCATAAGCCTAGTATTTTGGGTGGATATGAAATCTATGTTCCAGTTTGCTAGTTGTGCCAGTTTTTACATTACGTTGCAAAACTAAACTAAAACTAAGCATTTTCAAAAAATAAAAAATAAACTCAACTGGCATACCTACTACAAAAACTAATTAATACTAAACTGAAATAGAAAACAAAAATAAAAATAATACTAATTATCTAATAAAAAAATTTATATAAAAGGCAAAACTATGATAACCTTAGTGTGTACAAGTGAGGAATACTAAACATAAAAGCAATCAAGCATTGAAATCAAGTCTGAAGGTATATTAGCATTCTGAACATTTTCTAAAAAGGCGTCAGTGGATGCAGTCAACACCCTCAGGTGCCACCCTTCAATAACAGTGATTCACAGTGAGCATGTAGTTTCCTTTACCCCAAATCTTCCCAGTGGACAACATGCAGAGATGCACTGCGTCTTTTCAAGGCTTTGTTTTCCTTGTTATACAACATTCCAACTATAATTAAGATAACCAACCCTATGTACAAACAAAGAACAAATTAAAAAGAAACAGGCTAAAGGGTTATATTTGATCTGCTCGCCCTAATCATAAAAAACAAAAACTGTTCCAGAATGAGACTTATCCAGCTCAGCAGGTTTGGTTTGATGTGCAGAGATATTGAGATGTCTTCCTCTGCCACTTCTGCATACACCACAATAAACCAGAGAGGAATAAAATGTAATTTGTGCTGCTCAGAAAACTAAGGCCCCCTCCACACTTTTGAGTCATTTTTCTTCGTTTGCACCTCCCGTCCAGACTAAAACGACAAAAACCAAGTTTTAAAACGCTGCTGACCCCGTTTTTTGTTTTAAAACGTCTGGTAGTGTTTTAGTGTGGACAGCAAAAGCAGAGGACTTTAAAAACAATGACGCAGACACTCATGTTTGGCGCTCTGATTGGGTCTCATAAATCATGCAAAGCAGAAACAGGATGCTACTGACAAACATTTTGAATACAACTTTGGGGACTTTTATCTACAGTAGCCTTTTCACCAGGTCAGAATTTCAGTTTGTCTAACACATTGGTTTATGACGAAATACCTGCAAAACATAGACATTCCCATATGCCTCAGCTGTAGTTAGTGCTAATTAACAAATACATCACACACCAATATTTACATTTAGCTGACCACAGTGCCTACATGCAGCCTCATGTAACTGATTGGTTGGCTGAAGACTCTAAGTCTTGTTGTCTGGTAAGCAGCTGGCTGCTTTGAAGCACTCTCTGGGAATGTCCTAGACAATAATCAAAATAATCTGGCTTCTCACACAACTGGCTGAGGTCATCACCACACCTGCTCCTCATCAATCTGGCAGTACTTAAGGAGCAGCCACATACCCAATCTCTGCCGGATCATTGTGAAGTTTTGAGTATGCTACATCATTCCAGCTGGTTATTTAACATAGTTACCAGTTTCTGCCTGCCTGAACTATTCACTTCTCGCCTGTTGTTGCCCGCAACTAACTGTGTCTCTCTGCTTCAGGAATCATCTCAGGAGATCAGTCCCGAAACTCCACTTCCCACGCCTTCTGTAAGCCAGTGTGTGGACCTCCATATTCCAAGCCTGTCAGAGAGCCACTCTCTGGATTGCCTGCCAGCATCCCTTTTGCACAATTAACTCTTTGTCAAATAAACTGTTTAAAACTATCTCTTGTCTGATCTGCTTCTGGGTTCCCTTCAGAATCCTGACAGTCATATTCAACCATTTACACATGATCTTGCACTGATGGCAGCAGCTGCACATTGGAATGGAACTAACATCGTGGAGCGAACCACCGACCTTCTGAGAAGCGGACGACACGCTCTACCTCCTAAGCCAAAGTTGCCCCTTATAGCATGGAGAATATAGAAGCATATAGAATGGGGGTTATTTCACCCTCACCACTAGTGACTGACCTATCCCTCCCTACAATGTCCTTTTTAATAGTATGCCAGGAGCAACTTAATGTTTATCATGTCCATCAACCAGGGACGGACTGGGAGTAAAAAATGGCCCTGGACGTTGATTCAGACCAGGCCACCAGAATGGTCATCGTATACTAAAACACGGCTGCCCTGCTAATGCACGCATGTACAAACAGGTCCGGCCTCTAATAAACCACCTTGCAGCATCAAAGCCATTGATCACTATGGCAGTACTACTTTAAAAAGGCTGCAGAAAAGACACTGAAATTGTCATGATTGAACTACCTCACACCACATGAAGCCTTGAGATAAAAATACTAAAATATCCACAATCCTCAATGAGAAAGAGAACTGTCTAACTGCTGCTCAGGGTCAGCTGGTTGGCTAAGTAATGGGAGTACATATAATAAAACCCTCTCTAACATAGAATGTAACCTAACGTAAAGAGAGCAGCACCTATCATCAACCTGGATACAAATAAAATAATATATAAATTAACTAATAAAGCAAGATTTTTGAAAAACTACAAAAACACACCAGCAGTGCCACTATTTCATATCAAGTGAATGAATGGCAACACAAGAAATGTTACTGTGTGGCTTTACTTGCTGTTTCCACCAGACTGTTGATGAGTTTCAATGTATTGTCTAGTAAGAGGTGAGGTGGTAGGAATCTTGTCGATGAACATCATATCAAGCAAATCACTAAAGACACTTTCTCCCACACAAAATATGAATTTGAGAGTGAAAGGATTGATTGGTTTTATAATATGTATATGCTACTATTTGCAATCAATGGCAGACACAAAATAAAATTAGCTAATTAACATATGTAAATGTCTATAACATTTATAGTGTAGAATGACAAGACAAAAACAATCAGAATCAAATGAAAATGCTTATTTTAGCAAAATAAAATTACACAACAAAAAATCACTGATTCTGAAGTCATTTATTTCCCGCAAAATTCCCACAGGACAGTGAAATGTAGACATTCAGAGCTTCACTAACATTAAGCATCAGATTAAGGGCTGCATAGACGTTCATATGGAATAAACCAACAAGCCTGGGAGAAGGGGAGGTTGGCCCGTGTCTCTCAACCTTCTGCCAACGTTTTTAATTATTAGTATAAAAGTATAGGTTAAGGAAGGCGGCCCACGAGCGCGGAGGTTGGAATTGTCACAGTTCTCCAGATGGCCAGACCGCCACTGCCATCAACGACAGATGTAAAGGTAGCCAGCTAGGCCATGCAGTGAGTAAACGTCACTGCCTGACACCTTAAGAGAAGCACTAGTGACAGATGCTATTGCCCATGGGTTATAGCCTTCTCGTTAGAGCATCCGCCTCCTGTAACATGCATTATTACACTTCCTTAATGCTCACAGTATCCCACACCATCTCACCGTATTATTTGAAAGTTATTTCTATGTCCCCTTGGCCTTTATTTGATAGTTGACTGTGCTGAGAGGCAGACAACAACGTGAGAAACAGGTCAACAAAGTGGGAACATTGTGTTATTACATGATGCGACAAATAAAAACCAGCCAGGGTGACCCTGATATTTCACATTTAACCATCAGGTGAAACAAAGGCAAAGGTAATGACTGATGCTCCTTGCTTTAAAGAGCAACACACAAAAAATTCTTAAAACAACATTTGGGAAACGTGTAGCTCAAAAGTAAACAAATGAAAAGTGCCTCAGATACTTCTCTGATAAAGGCCAAGACATGAAAAACACTAAATTGACAGGCAATCCCTTATATAGTACAGTGCAAAAATATTACGCAGGTGTGGAAAAATGGTTAATGCTTTCAAAAATAGACATGTTAATAAATTATATTCATCAATGAACAAAATATAAAGTGAATGAAAAGAAAAATCTAAATCAGCACTTTGGCCATCTGCATCTTGATTTACTTACAGTGAAATCCTTTTGGTAATGATGTCACTTAGGTTACAGAAATAACCACAGGATTAAATAGTTCAAATGCCCAAATGTGCACTTGAAAGGAAAGGCAAGGTGAACCAAGATCAGGCCTGCAGACAACAAGTTCACACTCAGAAGTCCCTTGGACAATAAGTCAAAGTTATTCTTCAACAAGTGTCCATCCATGTCTGGCTTCTCTCTACATTAGGCTTTTCTTACAATGCGTCCGCTCTTCCTCAGGTCCCTCCCTCCTCTGTCGGTGCTGCCCGACTGGATGCTTACCCTCCAGGCTCCCTGGCATACCTGGGCACTGAGAAGGAAGTACACGTGATTATAACAGTAGTAAAACGAGTGCCTGTTCCCCTATGAAACACAACATCCGCATCCACCTCCTTAATCTGTCTTTTCTGTTAAATATCATATCCGCCCAAGTCTTACCACCCAAAAGTGATGCTAAAGGGTTTCCCCCACTGTGTTGAACTATGACACTATGGGGATCCCCAGTGCGCAGACAGTTCTTGACCATGTGTCCATATATGACGAGATGGGAGTGAGAAAGGGTTGTTTTAAATGTTTTTATGGTGTGAGTCTGTTTTGTTATAGTTATATTATAGTCCATCTCTCTGACTGTGCACCCGAGTCTTAATAATGTCCCCTCCCCAGTCTAAGTATTCTCCATCTTTTGTCCCTGCAAATACCCTCTTACAACCACATTAGTTAGTACATTTTATTTTCAAGTCATTAAAAGTAAAAATTTAAGTTCTTTATTTAAAAAAAATACTACTGTAGAAACATGGCGGTGCAACATGGCGATGTCCATGTAAGATGACCCATGCTGTATGTAGATAGAAATGGCTCATTCTAAGGTAATATAAACATAACGGTTCATTATGTAAGGTCTTTACACCACTGACAACATAGTTATGTAGCCTATGTTATATTGCATTTCTGTCAATAGATCCTCCTAAATATTATACACTGAACATTTACTGTTAAGGGAACATTCAATGTCCACATCTCATACTAGCTGCAACAACATATGTTTGCTGAGGAAATATTTACGTGTAAGCATTTGGAAACGTTCTCTTGTCCTCAAAAAACTGCACCCAAAATTCCCACAACCAAAAACTGTTGGGTGACCCCTCCAAAGTAATCAATTTAACCCTTTCATGCATGACATTGAACAGTGGACAGAAGTAACAGTAAAATTACTTAAAATTTAAAACAGTAAAATGTCACAATAATCACGTGGAGGAACCCCAAAGTGTTGTCTACAATTCCTATTGATTATAATCTTTGTATTTCTTTGTCACTTTGAGATCTTGCATCATAAATTCAACATAGCAGAGGGAAGAGAAGAGGCACAAAGTACTTCAGGAATAGCGGTTTAATATTTTTATTCTTAGAAAAGCAGACATTAAAAAACATTTTCAACTAAATAAGATGTCAGAAATACTTTTATCCAGATTTTAAGGATATTTTTCTTGAACATTTTGCTCTGTGAATTAAAGATAAGCTACATGTATCCACTCCATGGACATTATGGACCAAAAGGTATGGGGTATGTAGATTCTGCCTTATTTTGTTTACTTTAAAATGTTAATAAAATATGCACTTGAATAGCTTCATGTGTATTCATACCACTTATTTTTAGGACATGTTTTAAAAACATATTTTTTTGTTAACTTTCTCTTTGAGAAGATTCTAATTAATTTAGTTATTTTAAGTTTTTTGCAAGAGATGTTCTGGGCAAATGGAATTTGCTCATGCAGGTAAACTTTGGTCTTTGTAATGTGTTTATCAGAAAAGTAGGATATTGAAACTCGCTCTCTCTGTTTGTATTGGTGTCTGAAATAAATTAGTGACACCAAACAATATCAAGGAATGGATTAGCAATTACTCTGTTGTTCAGCTACTACTTTCAGAACTATTGCTTCCAATGCCTATCAATAGGTAATAGCAATGCCTCCAGATTTACCAAAACACATTGATATATTATCTACATCCAGATGTTCTACTTTTGATTAAAACCAGTTATAAATCACATGCACACACACGCACTCACCTTGAGCGCAGCAGAGGTCCAGCAGCTCGTTTGCGGGGCTTGGCGCTTTGTCTCCGGTACTGCATCCAGCCGCAGACCAGCTCGTGCGCGATCATCATGTACAGCAGGAATATGAGCACGGCGGGATCCATTCAGCTGCACGCGCCGCTGGATAAGAACCGGGTGGTGCAAATAAAAATGGTCCAGATGGGAACAAACAGCACCGGGCTACAGGCAGCGCGGGCTAGCGGTCTTCTGCAGGATGCGGGATGATCAATGAGGATGAGGAGGAGAGGGTCCTCGTGCCCAAGTTGCCCCGTGTCCACGCTCAACTTTAGGCACTCTAGTCGCGACAAGCAAACGGTTGCTTTAGTGGGCGCTCGCACAACACCCATGACAACACACCATCTTCCAAAACCATGAGTTCATCCGAGTGAAGACAGTGGTTTTCTCTCTGTCTCTATCTGACAACAGATGAGAGCCACAGCAGAGAGGGGACATCGGAGGATGTTGCCGTAGAGACGCGACCGTTGCTAAGGACGTGATGTCGTCATCCCCTCTTCCTAAAGATGAACGAGGCATTTGACCATATCAGAGCGCGCAGGGATTTACACCAATCAAGAGCGTGCATGATTGTGTCCTCTTGGATGTTTGCTTTAGGCTACCATTCATGCTCTGTCACAGGATGTGACCATTACTTGCATTGTCAGTTATATTTGTTTATCAATTCATTTTATGACACTTACTCAAAAATCTGTAAATATATAGGCCTATAGGCTATATATTGTATATACAGTATTGAGTCTGATTTGCTAAAGCATGTGTCTCATCAGCTGCCAAAAAATATTGTATTAAAACAGAAATGCAAGAAAAAGAGGACCTTAACAGAATATATTTGAAAATTAATTCCCCAGTGGACCAATAAACTCTCAGAGTGAAAAAGCATACCAAAGCCAGTGTTTCAATGCTCAATTTTAATTCATTTATCATCAGAGCGCCATTATATCTTGTTTCAAAGCAGTGTAAAGTGAACTCTGCAACACATCCAAAAGAATATTTTTCCAAACAGTAGCATTACAGTACATGTCAACCTCCTCTATAACCTTTCGGTCTTTTTTTCTCTTTTTAGGTTTAATCTGTCTGTTCAAACTCATTCTTTTCTTCCTCCCTTCTCTTTAAAGTCAGATTTTTACTCCTTAATGTGACTCTGGCTCTACTCTCATAACACAACTTATAGTAGTAGTTGATAGTTTCTTTCAAATAGACCATCATGTTTACAGGTATTGGTAAACACGTGTCTTTCAAGTTCAGTGTCCCCTCTTCAGGCTTTCTGTTGTAAATAATGTATGTAGTCTCAGTGCTAAAGACGACATAACCGGGTAAGGAGTGATTGAGTTAGTTATTTTCTACTGACAAAGCTCCTCCGGAGCCAAAGAATACATTATACAGCAGATATCACAGGCTGAGTAAACATTGTGACTAGTAAACTGGCTTTAACATGTACAATGGGAGGGTTTTTCCTTCATGACATAAAGAAAGATGAATCCTACATCTCCTTGCAACCATTTCTGCCATTTTTTCATGGGTTTTGCCCAGTCTCGATTTAAAGAAAGGTAAACTAATTTCCATTCACGACAAGTTAGACGTTCTCCTTCTGACTTCCATCCGTCCATCCACAGGCAGAGAGCTGCGACCCTCAAGGGCTCCAGCTGATCTGAGGCAACTGTGCCAATTAGGCCTTCATCAGTGTTTCAGTATGTGGGCTGTTCTTGTGTTTTGTGTAAGTGAGTTTGTGTGTGTACGTGTGTGTCATGTAAGGGCGACACAAGCAGTTCTTCTGCTGTGATATCGCCTTAATTTCACAAAGCCAACTTTAGGTGGCCTGTCCATCCCTCCTGCCTCACGCCACCTCCATCTCTCTGAAACCAGCAGAGACCTGCAGAAACACAAGAAAAAGAGTCCATCTGTCGGCGAGCACAGCCATAATCAGGCCATGAACTGGCCAAGGACAGCTGATCACTTTAAACTTGTGAAATAGTAATATTTTTGTGCAACAAGATGATTGAGGAATAAAAAACAAAACTAATGAGCCCTGTGAATAATTTAGTTATAAAAGTCTAACAATTTAAGGTAAAATAAAGCTTTAACCAAAACTGTACCACATTTCTTCAGCTGTACATAGAGAGTTAGATGTGCATAGGGATGAGTATCGTATCACAACGAATGAAACAGAACATTTACTCATATAAAGTCTAGGCCTAAAGTCTGTATACTCACAGAGACATTATTAAAGCCAGCTGCCATTGGATGGTTTTGTGCTGGTGAAATCGTCACACGGTCCTGCTGAAAGTAACACATGATTCATCATTAAACACGCACAATAAAGAAAAAGTGAAAGACTAGTTTCTTAAGGACTTTACTGGGCTGGTTATGGATTTTCATTTAACTTAGCTAGCTAGACATTTACACACAACAGCAACATGACCAGTGCTATAAATGCTATATTCAGCCATCTATTTTCTAATTCTAATATCATATAAATGGCACCTCACCAACAACAGCAGAAAGTTATAGACCTACCATTTTCAAAATAGTCGTAGTGTTAGGGGTCACTGCCTTGTTAATTTAGCTCTGAGTTAAGCTCCTAGCCTAGCCTAGCATACTAGCTTAACCGCTGACATTAAGAAACCTTTGCATAACGGTGAACGACTAGTTTGCCGTTGATTTTGTCCTTAAAGTCGATGTGTTAGAAGCAGAAAAAATGGCGACGCGTAAGGATTTAAGTGATTTTGACAAGGGCCAACTGTCATGGCTAGACGACTGGGTCAGAGCATTTTCAAAACTGCAGACCTAATAGGGTGTTCCCGGTCTGCAGCGGTCAGTACCTATCAAAAGTTGTTCAAGTATGGAAAAGCAGTGAACTTGCGACAGGGTCATTGATGCACGTGGGGAGGATGGCCCGTGTGGTTCGATCCAACAGACAAGCTACTGTAGGTCAGTTTGCTGAAAAGTTTAATGCTGGTTCTAATAAAAAGGTTTCAGAACACAGTGCATCGCAGTTTGTTGCGTATGGGACCGACCAGTCAGGATGCCCATGCTGACTCCTGTCCACAGACGAAAGCGCCTACAATGGGCATGTGGGCATCAAAACTGAACCATGGAGCAATGGAAGAAGGTGGCCTGGTCTGATGAATCTGACGTTTTCTTATACATCACATGGATGGTCGCTTACCCAGTGAACGCACCGCAACAGGATGCATTATAGGTAGAAGGCAAGCCGGATGGAGGCAGCGCGATGCTTTGGGCAATGTTCTGCTGGGAAACCTTGGGGCCTGCCCTTTATATGTACGCTACTTTGAAACGTACCACCTAACTAAGCATTGTTGCAGACCATGTAGGCTTACACCTTTTCATGGAAACGGTATTCGCTGAAGGCAGTGGCTTCTTTCAGAGGGATAATGTGCCCTGCCACAAAGCAAAAATTGTTCAGGAATGGTTTGAGGAACACCACAAGAGTCAAGCTTGTAATTGATTCACGGTGTTGACTTGAACTTCAAATTCCCCAGATAGCAATCCAATCGAGCATCTGTGAATGTGCTAGACACACAAGACCGATCCATGGAGGCCCCATTTCACAACTTACAAGACCCAAAGGATCTGCTGCTAACGTCTTGTTGCCAGATCCCACAGTACACCTTCTGAGGTCTAGTGGAGTCCATGCCTTGACGCGTTAGGTCTGTTTTGGCGGCAAAAGGGTGACATTACACAATATTAGGCAGGTGGTCATAATGTTACGGCTGATCGGTGTATATGACAATGGTTTTGTTATCAGTATCTCTTCTAGAGATATGTCTGTGAAGTAGAAAAGCTATACATGTTAAAGGTTCAGTGTGTAATATTTCTGAGGATTCATTGACAGAAATGCAATATAATATCTATAACTATGTTTTCAGTGGTGTACAAAGTCCTTACATAATGAACATTTTTATTACCTTAGAATGAGACATTTTTATCTACATAACCGCGGGCACCCCCTTCTATAGGGGTCGCCGTATTTTTTCTACAATAGCTGACAACGGACAAACAGCGCTAAGGAGCGCGTTTCATCATCATGGCTTCTTCTCCTGCTTGTATAATTCTGGCAGTGTAGACGGCGTCACTACATTAAATGCGTCCATAGAAGAAGAAGAAGAAATAATAATAATAATAACAATAATATACAGTCTCTGAGTAGTGTTGTGGTTTATTAGAAGTAAGAAGAGAAGTGACATTAGACAAATGAACAAGCGCACGTGTTATTTAGCACAAGAGCCGACAGCCTGTGGATCTTTATACTATGAAGCCAGACGGAGTCGGGACAGATACAAACAGCTGACGGCAGAAATCAGGGATGTGGATTTTGCTGTGTATTACCACCACCACTCCACTAGATGGCGCTGTCGCAAAAGAACTAGGGTCCTAGAACTGCGGTTGCAGGATTGCGGGGGTCCTGAAACTGCAGCTTCATACTATTGAGATGGAAGGCTATAATGTGGGACAGATGTTTTCAAAGCGGTGCTGAAGTTGTCTGTTTTCTGCTGGACAGGTAATTATCTTAAGTTTGACTTTAGCGATGCAAATGAAAGTTGTTGTTTGATAACTGGCCATAATCACAGAGAGCTTTGGTGTGTTTCCCCAGTCAGTGTCTCATCTTGTTGGATTAATTTCATGTAGCCTATTTATTCTCCAGCGCTGTGGTCACATGCTAAATGCCCATTAAAACGTTTCACCATTTTACCCCAAGCTGAAATTATGGCTGCCAGTACTACTTAATTAAAGATAAAACATTTTGGTAAGATTTGCAGATTGCTTATCTAGTAAATTAAACAAAGCGAGAGGTGCCTTGATCCTCACCAGCCAATGCCTTTGTAAACTTCATGTATTATGTGGTTTATAATGGACTGTGGTGCAGAAACAGTGAGGCTTACATTGTTCTGGTATCTGTCAGTGGTCATACTTGATGCACTAGATGTGATCTAGTTTTTATAGTGTTTCTGAGATGTGAGATGTCATTTTCTTTAGTATGTTAGTCCAGATGAGCCAACCCTCCCAAGTTGTAAAATACTCCAGTACAGGAGAATGAGACATCATGAAGCACTTAATTTCTTGATGTGGCTGTTGTTTATTAATGAACAAATAACAATATTATTCGTAAAAACATATGTTTTTACTGAATAATTAAGTAAATATAATTTCTTAACATATCTATTTAAAGAAACCTAATTTCTTGACTGGCAACTCTCTCTCCTGTCTCAGGCACCATAGCTATACAACTCACTTCAATTCACAACTCTCACCACTAGATGTCACTATAACTAACACACTGAACCTTTAAAGACACTAAAGGGAGTTTTTCCTTATCTGAACTGAGGGTCTAAGACGGAGGGTGATTTACAGGACACAGGATGTAAATCCCCTTGAGATGTAATTAGCTGTATTTTTGGCATAAATAAAACTGACGACGGATCTCAGTAGTTAACCTGGTGAGTACGATCCTTTTATACTCGTGGCACAATTGTAACTGGATTTTTAAATGTGTTTTCAAATGTTTGGATGGCATATTAACTCACTGCACGTTCTGGTTCATATGTTTCATTATGGAAACTGACACTGGCTGAGACAGATGAGCTTGGTGATTGACCGATCACAGGCTTGACTCTTCGGGTTCGCAGGTAGTAAATCAGCAGGGCAATTAATGTGCCGATCAGCAGCAGGACCACGATGACGGACGCCGCAATCCCTCCTGCGTTGTCTCGCTTTGGTGAGGCTGCAGGGAAGACGGAAAACAATTATTTTCCAGTTCTACCAGACATTACAGACCACAGGACATTACAGTAAGGCCGGTGACAATTATGAGATTCCTTAACTGCTACTACTACAATATATCATACATTTTCGGCAGCCATTAGTTTTGATTTATTTTAGTATGCTATGAATATCAACTAGAAACCCATCCTTGCAGCTGCAATATCATGTGATGATATGAACATAACTAAAATAAAGGTGACTGTGATGATTTATATAGTGTAGTGAAGTAAATTACTGCAAAATCCCTGGAGGGAAATAGTTCCAGCCTCTCCCGGTTTTTGTACGGATTTAACAAATAAGTGAAGTTACTATGATAATTTACCATTGCTCCCAGCCTTTAGCCGGGCTAACCTGCTGCTGGATGTATCTTTACATTTAATGTACAGACATGAAAGTGGTGTCATAATAGTATTTTATTAACATATTTCCGAAAATGTGAAACTACTGCTTTAAAAAACCTGTCAAAACTGAAAAATAACATCTATGCAGTTAGCAGTAAATAGGATGAAAAACATGTAAACACTGGCCCATCTTACTTGTCAGCACATCTGTGACTTTGTTAGCACAGTTGACTCCGACGGTGTACTCAATGTCATCCAGAGCTACAACGCCTGATGTGCCTTTGAGTCCTTCAAACACAATCTGTTAACAACAAAAATAAGACGACAGTAGAGACAGAAGTTTTGTTAAAGAAACTTGAAAGTTGAATTTGCAAGTTATTTGTCTGAAAAAAAGCACAAACACAGGGACTTTACTTTCGTCCTTACTGTTCAAACTAAGACATTAAGCTATAGCCTATGTAGATGTATCACTTCTTGTGCTGGAGAAAAGGCTTACATAAGGAACACTACAGAGTGTTCAAGTGTTAGAAGTACTACATTAGCATGCAGTGTTGGGCAGTAACACGTTACTGTAATAATATTACTTTTCCCAGTAACTAGTAGTGTAACTAAATACTTTTCTAAAACAGTAATATTATTACTAGTTACTAAGGCAAGTAACGCTGTGTTACTGAACGCACCATTCCTGATGTAAAGGACGTGCTGCAGGTCAGGGCACCGGACAAGTCAGCTGTTAGCAAAAAAAGCTGAATGTAGAACGAGGGAGAGAGGCGTTCTTTCTTTTCTAAGTAGCTGCTGCCATTATTCTGTCCCAGTCTAAGATGCAAAGAACATTGTCGTCTAGTTTAAACTCTGTACGACCAGCAAAAATCTTTCAGCCGCGAACAATTGTACATCTGATTTATTGAAGCGTCTGCAGAAGCAGCACAGCAGCGTGAAATTTACAGAAAGAAACTCCGGCAGCTGCTGTCACTGATGCTTGGACTCGTCGGCAGAGAGTGGCGTTAATGCAACGTTTGTAACTACTGAAGACTGCTCTTATAAACAGGCTACATGTGCAGGAAAACAGCTGTTTAAAAGTCAGGATTTACTCGCTTTATTTTTTCATTTCAGCCGGTGGTGTTAAGAAATGTTAGGCCTAGGCTACATGCTTTGTAAAAACCACACTCCTTTCTGCTGTTATGAAGATGACATTAGTTAAAAAGTTGTGAGAGAGGCTTTGTTTGGGGGGTAGTGAAAGCAGTGTTTCCCATAATTAGCCTATAATTTGGATAATTATCAATGCGGACCTCCACATATTGAGTTAATTTTTTTTACTAGGTGTATTTAAAATCGTTTTTGATTGAGGAGCTGTATTGAGGAGCATATATTCATGCAGTACCTCCTCACTCGCTCCCTCTTTCTCATGAACACCGCTGCACAAACCTGTCCAAAGGCCCTCCCCCCGTCATTCTGTGGGAAACACTGCAAAGTAATATAGTAACGTAACTAGTTACTTTTATCACCAATAATAAGTAAAGTAATAATATTACTTTTTTAAGGAGTAATAAGTTACTAGTAATATATTACAATTTCTGAGTAACTTGCCCAACACTGTTAGTATGTCATATACTGTATGTAATAAAGTGAGAGTCTGACCTGGTAGTCCTCAGTCGATGTGATGTTGACATCAAAGCGTTTCCACGGCCCTCCCAGTTCACTCACCACCAGCAGTTGATTGAGACGACCTTCAGACAGCCTCCACACCCTCAACTCGCTGTCCGCTGCATACATAAAAAAAAAGGATTGTGGTACATATCCAAAGAGAAATGGATCATACACATCCAGAGATTAATATGTGGATATAGAAACTTGAGAATTGTATCTGCCTGACCACAGATCGACCAAGCACAGAGAGCACAGTGATCCTTACATGAGTACGGCTTGTAGGCCCAGAATTTCAGGCAGGTGCCTTTGGTCGGGGGCAGGTGAGGGCTCAGCAATTTAGCGTTTTGATTGGCTGCCGTCCGGTTGCTGCTTGGAAAGAACAGGAAGTGACCTGGCAAAAAGCAATGCGAAGGTAGTCTATTTGGCACTTCAGTACATTTTTTGGGACATGTTGTTGTATGAAAATATGAAGTACTGTTCTCTCTGCTTCCTGACTCAGTGCGAAGATCTTGTTGATTTACCTCTTTCCGTGCCTAGGGTGTGATCTTCAGGTGGGGTGGAGTAGTGCTTCTCTGCCTCCTGACTTGTCAGTTCCCAGTCCAGTTTGTCCACTGTTACATTTTGAGTGTTGCTCCAGCTACACATCCCTCTCTCCAGATTGCACCTAGAACCTGAGATTTACATTACATTTTATTCATTTAGCAGATGCTTTTATCCAAAGCGACTTGCAATTGCTATATATGTCAGAGGTTGCACGCCTCTGGAGCAACTAGGGGTTAAGTGTCTTGCTCAGGGACACATTGGTGGATGGTCACACAGTGGGGATTTGAACACGGGTCTCTCACACAAAATGCACGTGTCTTATTCACTGGAGATATTTAACAGAACAAAAATGGACACTAACACACAGAGGATACCACTGTACTGTTGTTTCACAAAATGCTAATTGTATTGGTACAGCCTTCTATATGCGTTGCTTTGTGTAATTTGATCTACATTGGGTTAATACATGCAAATTGTCTTGATAATTTGTATACTTTTTTTGTTAATATTTCTGGGGCATTTTTTAGCCTTTATTTTGACAGGACAGTGGATAGAGTTAGAAAAGACGAAGAGAGATAGGGGAGCGACACGCAGCAAAAGGCCGCAGGCTTGACTCAAATCCGGGCTGTTCTACCAATTACCCATTAGTATACTTTTTGATTATGCTGAGCATTTCATTTCTCATTGTATTATTAATTATACACTGTATTTATATGACTTAAAGCCAGTGCTACAATGTCAGAGTGAGTAAAATTGTTAAATAACACAAAAGAGGAACTAAATTATTAATTGGAGGTGTGAGAGCTAAGGTATGAAAATATTTTCTAGAGAATTTCACCAAGGTAAAGGTTCAACTAAAGGTAGCAGGAAGATAAAAATGGGTGAGTAAAATCTTTGAAAAGGTACTTCATTGATTTAGCATTGCACTTTCATAAAGTTGTTGGACTTAGAAGAGAGAAGATATTCTGACATTAATAATTAATCTCCAGTATAGACTGAGCCTCCAAAATACATGGGCAAAGCATCCTATATTTCCCTAAATGCAACTCTAAAGGACTTTTCATTTTACATTCCCTGTCTGGTAAGTGCCCATGGTTTTTAAACCCCCCAGAAAGCAAATCTGTAACACAGACTTTCTTTTATAAATTTGTAGTCTTCAAGCCCAAGCCGAGAAAACCATGATGACATTGTCAAGGTTATTTTTTCACACTTTATAAATCTCCCTCTAGATCCACAGAAGAAATCATAGAACTGTTTTCAGAGGTTAGAATAATGCTCCCTGTGATAAGTAAACCAAACATGAAATGTAAAATCAGGGGAGTGCTCCTTTAAAAAGCTGCAGGGGGACCAGGAGGAACAAAACTTTATTGTAATAACTTACTAAAACAAAAATGAGCACTCACATTCACACTGGTCTAAAATCGTACCATATTTTGTAGATGAACGTTCACACTAGTCTAAAAGTCTGCGTGTGTGTGTTTGTGTGTTTCTCTTTAAATTTTGCTGAGACTGATACAAACCTTGATCTTCACATGGGTGAGCTGAAAGGAAGATGTCATCAACTGCAATGTGAGTGTTTTTGCCTCCGGCTCCAACCACTTCAAACTCCAACTGCAGAGGAGAATAAAGCACATCATCATCTTGGTTTTAAACGTCAAACACGAGATCCTACTTACGTAAAGGTCCACTAATGACCACTCTCTAGTTGCTGGATCAAATTCTACTGGAGAAATTTAATCTTTAAAATGCTGCTTTTCCTTAGTAACTACAGTCTAAGTGTGGACAAATCAGAAACTTGGGGACAGGAAGGCAATATAACAGGCTGGTACAAACTCAAGGAATCAAATTAACATCAAATACTAAAATACAGTTAATATAATAATAATAATAATAATAATAATTAATTTGATAATGTTTTTTGCACATTAATCAATTCATATAATTCATTAATTTCATTCATAAAAAAATGTCTTAATAGTATAAGTATAATTGTTCCAGCAGCCCTCCGTCCACCGCACTGTACCTGCCAGTCCACGAGGGCACTCGAGATGTTGCCGTTGCCATGGCGCCAGACATCTCCTTGGTTCAGACTGTCGGAGAAAATCTTCACCCGTTCTCCCTTCACCAGCTTCATATACAATGTCAGAGAACCTGCAAAGTACACACAGTTCAATTGTGGTTTTTGGTCACTTTTTTGTGTACTTTTTTTCAGCGTGTTTCAGCGTGTGAAGGTGTCTCACCAGGATTCACTCCTCCCATGTGATACCAGAAATGGACGCACTCAGTCTTGGCGGTCCCTTGGCGAACAGGGGAGGTGAGGACTGCCGTACCACCAGAAGGAAGGATGTTCGCTCCGGTGTTAGCCATCATGTAGAAACCTGGGCAACCAACCATTGTTGTGAACCAACAGTGTGGATTTGTGCATTTTATATCAAATAAGTTTGGACTACTCCAAATTCTTTCTCTCTCCCTGAGAGAAGGAGGAGGGGTTTGGATTATCAACCCTCTACAGACAGCCGAAGTGACTCCAAGGAAGAGGTGAAAGGTTTCTCTCCCTAAGTGCTGTTTCTGGGCAGTCTGATCGTAAAACTTGCCACCTCTGATACCGCAGCCAGATAACGCGGTGCCTGACTGTTAAAATGACAAAAGAAACACTCACCAGAGACTAGCTTTCTCCTGAACTCTTCTCTTCGTAAGAGAGAGCAGGAAACCCTAAACCGCCCCCCCACACACGTAACCGTGGCAACTGACCTTCCTCTTTCTTTGATTACCTCACATCAAAGGATATTCTCCTTTTCACAGCCAGATGCAAATTTGAGGAACTCCAGGACATCCAGGGACAGTCCACATTCCTTTGTGTAAACAGAGTACTCTCTCCTCAAGACTCAAAAATTTCCTTGTTTAATTAAATTTTTCTGCCACTCAACTAGGTCTCCCCATTCCATTTTAGTAGTTTTGTTACCATGTTATTGTTGTTGTTGCTATTTTTTGAAAAGAATCTAAATAAGTTAATTTTGCAGTGTTGTCATTTTCAGCAAGGTCACCTGACTTTATTCATTTTATTTGTAACCACTGCTTTGTTCACAATACCTTCTGACACTTCCTTTAGAAATGATGATAAAGAAATGTCATCCTATACTCGATTAATTTTCCAGCTCAAATTTAAGGTTAAAAATGACTAAATTCCCCAGCTCCTGAGAAGATTGTTTTAGGATTAATCAGAGCTATCGTCATGTAACCAGAGCTCCCCCAAGTGGACAGAATAAGTATTACAGGCCATCGTCTGAAATGCGTTAATGTATAAATCTCACTCTGTATTTTTCATGTCCAATAATCTGATGCCATTCGTGTATCTTGCTTATATTCTCTAAGAACGTGGAGCCAATATATCCAGAAAGCTAGTTAAGTTCCTCATCTGATGTGATTCCTTTGAAATGCTAACCTTTTAAAGTTGAACTACTGACATTTGTTTTCCTTTTATCAAGTGCTTAAACTAAGAACGGTACAACCGTTGACTATTAAGGTTTGATTGTGGGAAAATATTTGATTACAATACGCGCAAATAGATTTTTTTTTTTTTTGGATTAAGATTTGGATTTTTGGATTAGAGTTCAAGAGAGAAGAAAAGACAAGTCCTCCCTCAAGGGAACAAAGCACTGCCCTCTGGGAACCACGCCCCAACAGACAAAACAGCGACACACGCTCTTGTTCGCTCTCTCTTGTCCTCTGTTTTGTTCCTGGCTCTCCAAGCGCGCTTCGGCACGCGCCCAGCGTGCCCCTCTCCCGGCAACACCCTAAGATTCGACCCGGCTTGTTCGTTTCAAGCCATGCTCACGAAGTGCCGCGACCTCAGCTTTCCCTCGTTTCAGCAGCTTACTTGTGTTTTATTTTCTTTGGTTTTGTTTTGTTAAAAGTTATCAATCCGTTAAGTTACACTATTTTAATTGAAGAACGACAAAGTTATTTTCTTTTTAAGCTTGATTCGTTGAGCTAATCTCATTGCGGTCGCACCCAGCCATGTGGTCCCGCCAGCAGTAACAAAGGACGACCAAACCTCTGACCCTAACCAGGGTTAAAAGGCCCCCACTGCGAGTTTCTTCAGTAAGCCGACAAAAGATGGACCTCCGGAGCAATTCCCTGGCAGAGAAAGCGACTGGCCGATGGCTTTAAGCTGTCCTAACTGAGAACGCACAGATCTCAGCCAGTGTGAGGCCGTTGACCAGCACCCGTCTGGGAGAAGCGACACGCAGTAAGACCAAAACCTGTTAAGAGATTATCTTTAACTCTTAAAACTCATAGCTCGCGTTCATTAGCTGCCTGTATGAGTCAAATGCTCCCCACAATAGAACCCCTTCTCATTGTTTAGCCATTGTTTATTTCTTTGATGTATTTAACCGCATTTTTATATCACCTTAGTTAGTTAATAAACTCACTGTAATCAAGGAATTGTGTGTGTATTGCCTGTCTCCAAGTCCTTGCCATGAGAATTTACCCCTTTGAAATGAGACTAACTGACTGATTTAAGATAATTGAGCGATTGTTAACTAACTGATCACTAGTGAATAATTGTCTAGTTATTAACCATACTCAGAGGTCCGGAGACTCTGGGCGAATTGGATCTCTGGTGGTGCCCCGCGAAACGAGAAGCTTTGTGAATTAATATTTTCTGAATATTAAAATTCATAATTTGGTATTAATTCTCATAAATTTATGAAAACATAGTAGTCATGCTACAATATATTAAAGGTGACCTATTATACTGCTATTCAGCCCTATATACTTCTGACTCCTGTATGGTAGATTTGAATGATTCAAAGTTGGATCTTGTACTGGCCCTTCATGCAGGCCCTCTTTTTTAGCCTCTGTCTGAAACAAGCTGGAGACCCTCCTGTCTCTTTAAATGACCATATATAGAAAACAGGCTCCATACGTGGTAGAGTAGAAAAAACTGTTGAAACCAGAGGGTTCAGAACAGTGGGACATTTGAGGTTTTTGCTCACAGGGATTTCTTTTAAATATGTTTACCTCATTATTCGAAGCTTTGGCCACATTTAACATGAACATCAGAAACTGTAACAATATAGATATGATATATTATTACTTCTTAATGAGATTCTTGCTCACCCAGTTCTGTCTCCAGAGTGTGGTCGGTTTTGGGTCCAGTGGTCGTGGCTGTGTGACCACTGCGGTGGAGCCAGTGAACTTTACCAGAGCTGCTGTACCCACACCGCTGGCCTTCAAAGGAACACATTCTTGGCACGGTGCACGGATGGCTCATGAACGCCACATCGTCAATAGCCACGCGTCCGTCAAAACCAGAGCGGACCGCTTCAAACATAAGCTGGTGATAGATCAAAGGTCAGAAAGGGAGAGTTGGAAAGGAAGGAAGATAATAAAACAATAATTTTTGGATTATCTTATCTTTCTGTGGGGCCAAAGATTATCCAAAAGTACTTGCTTAAAGCTCACAAAGTCCGAACCCCTCTTTCACTGTACCTTCCCCCCTTGTTGTTACTCATTTTTGAATTATGAACGATACATGAAGCTTTGTGACACTGCATGAATTTTTAAATATTGTTTAATAATTGCAGTTCTTCCATACCTGAAACTTTGTGAGCTGGTGTGGTACCGGGCACTGCGCTTCGTGCCACATGTTGCCATGAGCTCCACTGCGGGTCCAGAGGACACTCTCAGAACCGCTGTTATCTAACAGCTTCACAGTCAGAGCACCTGGACGGGATCAGCGGGTGAGGATGGGGCAGTTAGAGTGAGAAGGACAAGAAATTATTTACTTTAAATTAGTTACTCATAAAGAAGGATTTAAATAAAAAATAAATCTATATATATATCTTCACAAGCTTAAAGAAACAGATGATTCATCATTATTTCACTCTAAACTGCTTTCCATTCAGTCTCATCCTCACCTGTGTTTGGCCCGTAGAGTTTGTAGAAGAAGGACAGGCAGTAATCTGTAGGACCTGGTAACTGTGTGAATGAAACTAAGCGTCCGAACACACCGCGCAGAGAAGGACTCCACATGTCCACAACAAGGCTTCTGCCTAGACGTCAACAGAAAAACAGGCAGGAATTTAAGTGACTTTTAAGGCATCACAGTACAGTCTTATTATATACTTCATGTGTTATAGTGATTATGAGTGATCCAATTAATAAGCTATACTACATTTACAGCAAGTAGACTATGAAATATATTGTCCCTTCAGCTCAATAAAAAATACAACAATTTATTATTCATTGATATCAAGCATTAAAAGAAATTATTCAGAAGATTTAAATTGATTTACAGGTAAACTCGAAAAATTAGCATATCGTGCAAAAGTTCATTTATTTCAGTAATTCAACTTAAAAGGTGAAACTAATATATTATATAGACTCATTACATGCAAAGTGAGATATTTCAAGCCTTTATTTGATATAATTTTGATGATTATTGCATACAGCTTATGAAAACCCCAAATTCAAAATCTCAGAAAATTAGTGTTTAAAGTTTAAAATTATTGTGAAAAGGTTCAGTATTGTAGGCTCAAAGTTTCACACTCTAATCAGCTAATTAATCCAAAACACCTGCAAAGTGTTCCTGAGCCTTTAATTGGTCTCTCAGTCTGGTTCAGTGGAATTCACAATCATGGGGAAGACTGCTGACCTGACAGTTGTGCAGAAAACCATCATTGACACCCTCCACAAGGAGGGAAAGCCTCAAAACGTAATTGCAAAAGAAGTTGGATGTTCTCAAAGTGCTGTAGTTAAGTGGAAGGAAAAGTGTGGAAGAAAAAGGTGCACAAGCAGCAGGGATGACCGTAGCCTGGAGAGGATTGTCAGGAAAAGGCCATTCAAATGTGTGGAGGAGCTTCACAAGGAGTGGACTGAGGCTGGAGTTACTGCATCAAGAGCCACCACACACAGACGGGTCCTGGACACGGGCTTCAAATGTCGTATTCCTCTTGTCAAGCCGCTCCTGAACAACAAACCACATCAGAAGCGTCTTACCTGGGCTAAAGAAAAAAGAACTGGTCTGTTTCTCAGTGGTCCAAAGTCCTCTTTTCTGATGAGAGCAAATTTTGCAAGGTCCCAGAGTCTGGAGGAAGAATGGAGAGGCACACAATCCAAGATGCTTGAAGTCCAGTGTGAAGTTTCCACAGCCCTTGTTGGTTTGGGGAGCCATGTCATCTGCTGGTGTTGGTCCACTGTGCTTTATTAAGTCCAGAGTCAGCGCAGCCGTCTACCAGGACATTTTAGAGCACTTTATGCTTCCTTCAGCAGACGAGCTTTATGGAGACGCTGACTTCATTTTCCAGCAGG
>NC_060162.1:23517189-23533173 GCF_021292245.1 Micropterus dolomieu | reverse complement strand
GGTTCAGTGGAATTCACAATCATGGGGAAGACTGCTGACCTGACAGTTGTGCAGAAAACCATCATTGACACCCTCCACAAGGAGGGAAAGCCTCAAAACGTAATTGCAAAAGAAGTTGGATGTTCTCAAAGTGCTGTAGTTAAGTGGAAGGAAAAGTGTGGAAGAAAAAGGTGCACAAGCAGCAGGGATGACCGTAGCCTGGAGAGGATTGTCAGGAAAAGGCCATTCAAATGTGTGGAGGAGCTTCACAAGGAGTGGACTGAGGCTGGAGTTACTGCATCAAGAGCCACCACACACAGACGGGTCCTGGACACGGGCTTCAAATGTCGTATTCCTCTTGTCAAGCCGCTCCTGAACAACAAACCACATCAGAAGCGTCTTACCTGGGCTAAAGAAAAAAGAACTGGTCTGTTTCTCAGTGGTCCAAAGTCCTCTTTTCTGATGAGAGCAAATTTTGCAAGGTCCCAGAGTCTGGAGGAAGAATGGAGAGGCACACAATCCAAGATGCTTGAAGTCCAGTGTGAAGTTTCCACAGCCCTTGTTGGTTTGGGGAGCCATGTCATCTGCTGGTGTTGGTCCACTGTGCTTAATTAAGTCCAGAGTCAGCGCAGCCGTCTACCAGGACATTTTAGAGCACTTTATGCTTCCTTCAGCAGACGAGCTTTATGGAGACGCTGACTTCATTTTCCAGCAGGACTTGGCACCTGCCCACACTGCCAAAAGTACCAAAACCTGGTTCAGTGACCATGGGATTACTGTGCTTGATTGGCCAGTAAAGTCGCCTGACCTGAACCCCATAGAGAATCTTTGGGGCATTGCCAAGAGAAAGATGAAAGACATGAGAGCGAACAATGCAGAAGAGCTGAAGGCCACTATTGAAGCATCCTGGTCTTCCATAACACCTCAGCAGTGCCACAGGCTGGTAGCATCCATGATGCGACACCGCAATGAGGCAGTAATTCATGCAGAATGATTATACTTTTCAGAGGGCTGACATTTCTGTATTTAAAATCCTTTTTTTTTATTGATTTCATATCATTTTCTGAGATTTTGAATTTGGGGTTTTCATAAGCTGTACGCAATAATCATCGAAATTATATCAAAGGCTTGAAATAATTTTCTGAGATGCACCTGTATTTTCAAACTGGGAAAAAAAATCATCATTTGTCTCTGGGGCAGCGCGCTGGTCAAAAAGTTGTGAATCATGTTTGAGCTCAGTTGCTAACAGAGGTGTGAGAAAGTTCTTGTTTTGCAAGTCACAAGTAAGTCTTGGCTTTGAAGTCACAAAGTCACTTTCCAACAAACTACTCAACAGCAGAAGATGTTAATGGGTGTGTTATTCTTGTGACACAACTACAATCTTTTGTAAATTTAAAAGTAAAGAACTTGTAAAGTGCTTCTTCAACAGAATAGAACACTGTTGTCGCTGTGTTTTCACTCTATGTTCCCTGATGATAATAATAGCTTGCAGCCTTGAGGCTGTGTAGGGACTAAAATAACATCCCAAATGTCACATCTAAGAATCTCACCCTGATGAACATGGAAGTGATGTGATTGTTACATTTCCTGGTGAAAATTCAGCAAAAATACAAAAATATATACAAAACTATGAACATTATTATTATTATTATTGTTGTTGTTGTTGTTATTATTATTGTGAGTGAGAGCTGTCTCTTCATTGCATTGATGTAATGGCCTATTAACACCTGAGAAATTGCTAATATCCTCCTATGGATTCATTTTAGATTTGATGTTTTCTACCAGTGAAGCTAAGGAAAGATGCAGGCAAAGTATGTGTGTGTGTGTGTGAGATACTCCCTACTACAAAATACACTCATGTGCTGTATATCCATGTACACTGCTTTGGGTTTTTTTGTTTTTTAAATGAGCTTACCGATCCCGATGGTGTGGTCCATCCCATCAAGCTCCATCCAGTCAAAGTTGTCACTGTTGTCCTGATACCATCCACACAGTCCAGTTTCAAAGTTACATGACAGTCCTGGCCAAAGAAATAAATACATAGTAAAGAATAAATAAATAAAAATTCATCCAAGCTCTGAGACATTTGTAAAATATGAGAGTATGCATGATGCAATATTAAGTGTGTATACTGTCAATATTTATGAGAGTTACCTGTTGGAGAAGATGGAAAATAGCCAGCATGGCAGCTGACAAAGCGAACGTTTTTCACTTTAATCTTGGAACATGGACAAAGTTTCACAGCACGAGCTTCAAACGCCAGCTGATAAAAACAAAAGAAGGAATACAGAAGAGCCTTAATACTGTCAGTGAAAATACTTTGACAAAAATCAACAAATACAACATTAATAGTAAAATCGATTTATTTCACTTTTTGTGGCCACACTTAAAAATGGATTTTACTGTATCTGCTCTTTTGGGATCCGCAGGATAGAAAAGCCTTAAAGTCTTTAAATTTTGGAAACAGCCAGCCAACGTTTCAAAGTTTGACTTCCAATTTTATTCTGTCTGTGACTCAGCTCTCATCAAAACAAACATTTCAAAATGATGATTAGTCACCAATTGCCTACTTTGCTTGGCTTAAAAAAAAGCACTTTATGGAACAGATTAAGGACTGACTTTATTGTCCACCAGATAAAACATGTTTTGTCCTGGAAGGATAGAAGGTCAAGACTTTGGGGATATATCAAATGTCTTCAGCTCTAAATGCTTTCAGACAAGTTTGACCTCTATTTTGAGATATGACATCAATGCAAACATTTCCAATGTAAAAATGATAACTATATCAGTGTCTATCAGGCCTAATAAAAAGAAGCTGACCTGGAAGCGATGTTTTCTGACTCCGATAGGCAGGTCAACGTGCTGCCATGCCCCCTCCTCTGTTCCTGTCTTCTCACTGAACTCCCACAGTTTAGGTTGCGTGCCCAGCAAGCTGTCAATCACCCTGACAGACAGCTCACCTGCAGCAGAGAGAGGTAAACAAACTAAAACATTGAAGTCATCTGTCGTGGAAAAGGTAAGAAAAAAAGAAGACATGTCGGATAACAAGTTCATTTAGTTACCGATGTGATCTGGATTCCCAGTTAGTGCGAATTCAAAGCTGAGGGTGCAGGCTGGGCCAGAGGGGCCCAGGAGGGGGGTCCGTGTCTGGGCCTCAGTCAACTGCTGGCCTGGGGCCTCAGCTACATATAGGTAGTCCTCTACGAAATATGAAAGAAACAAATATTTTGTTCTTTTCGTAATCATTAAATATGAATAGATAAAGTTAGTTGTGTGTTGTGATGACAGTGCAGTAGCTGTACCTTTGGATGTAGAATTTTCATACAGCACCCAACCTTGACTCCCAATGCTGGTGTCAGTCCAACCTGAGCTGCCGTTGGTGTAAGAGAAATCCCCTGCAGAAATGGAGACAGCGCACTCAAAATGAGACAAAAAAGAAGAACTGAACAGAGGACTGCATATTTTTTCGAGTATTTGACATTTTTCCTGGACTGTCTTGCTCCTCCTTAGATTGAACCCCTTTTGAACCCCTTTAAAACAAGTCTGCTTTTCCCAAAGTGTCAACACTTATATACACACAGATAAACAACAGCATTTGGGGGGCCCCCTAATGGCCACTGAGGTCCTAAGGTGCTTCACTTATGCCTTCACTGGCTATGATAAATTCTTTTCAACCTCGAAACCTTTGCAAAACTGTTGATCAAAGTAAAACTGAGTCAACGGGGTGAATAGACTCACCACATTTGGCCTCATCCTCTGCTCCTGCACAGTCAGGATGAAAGTCACACATCTTGTCCGGTTCAGTACACGGTTGTTTAGGAGATTCAGGGAATTTTGCCCAGGTATTATTTTCTGTTCAGAAAGAGAGTGTGAGATGGCAGGTATACCGAACCACAGAAGGTATTTACACTCTCTCCTTTGCAGATGTGGAATAATAATTTTTTTAAATTACAGTTAAAAAGATTACCAGATGATAAGCGGCATTCAGGAGACAAAACAATGCTGTCGACAGCGATACCTCCATATGTAAAGTCCCTGACTGCTGCCATCAATAAAATCTAATATGACAGAGGAAGGGACAAAGAAAAAGAGGAAAAGGGTATTTATTACTGTAATACAATTTCATCCAAACACAAAAGACTAAAGCTGAGAATCATTTATTTTTCAAGGTGCTTTACTTTATACCCATTTTATGAAAAAACAATTGTATGGTGATCAGGAATTTGTCATTCATGGAGTAAGTTGTTGTAACATGTTTATTTATGATATTTGAATCTTTTATTTATTTTAAAGAATTATCGACATTCTCCATAGTTTATCTTTATGATAGTTTGTTTTAAAGGTCATAGGATTGTTTGTTATAGGTTGCAAATGAATATGCATTTTCATCCACTACTGTAATGCGAATGTGAGGAGTTGAGTGCATAGAGATAAACAGCTGGTGGTGCAAATTCTCCAGTCTGGTGCAATCATACCAATGCGGAGAAACAGAGTGCAACCAGATGATTCAAGTATAAAAGCGCCACTGAGGTTTCAAATGGTGGGAAACTGTGAAGGAAATATCTGTTTATTTGTTTCATGTATTAATTTGAGGAGAGTTACAGTCTGAAATCTCCCCCACGGTCCAGACCAAACAGATGAAATTTGGTCCGACAAAAAGAGGTAATCTCGGTCCGGATCTGTTTCTAGCATGAAATAATTTTTTGGATGGTTCGGACTTTCAGACTATTTACAGGAAGTTTGGTGGTTCCCGTGTAAACCACAAACAAATGCACGGAGAAATGCATTGAAAAAGGACACAATTATGGTCTCTCTTCAAACGGAGGTGCAGAAGGATTGCTTGCAGTCTTCTCCTCCTTTCCTGCCGGTGTTATGCCAAAACACCACCGACGATATCGGCCTAATGTTCACACAACGTCGGTAATTGCCGCACTGAGATGAGAAGGTATTGCGAGTTAAGTTGGTGCTGCAGGTAGTAGGCTAATGCCGTAATAATAACACAATAGTGGCAACGACATCTGTACATTCCTCATTCATTCATTCTTGTCAAAGCTCCCAGTGGAACTGTTCAACCAATCAATGTCAAGTAGGTTTAGGGAGACGCAGCCCACATGGATGATAACACAAGTTCTGTCATGTAAAGTCCTTTAGTGCGCTGCATAGGTAACTGCAGTGTGAAACCAAACCAAAACTAAGCGAATGTATCAAAATGTATCAAAACATGAACTCCGGTTCGGACCTTGGTGCGGACTTTCGGGTGTGAAAGCCCCCAAAGTCACGTGCTTCATGAACAACATGATTAAGAAGTCTGCTTCCATTGCCCTTTGTCCCATTTTGCTTTTATCGATACACAGACTTTTCCACTTCAGCCAAGCGTAAAAACTTTTATGTGACATTTCAAATTTTTATTTTTGATGTTCCCACAATTAAAATGCACATGGATTATTTTTTGGCTCATTACTTATTCTACTTTGCACCTGTCTGTGTGCAAAGATAACTTTTCTTGCATGTTTGTTTGAAAAACAGATAAAACTCTCAACTCAGTATCAGATCAGTATTGGCCTCAAAAACTCACCATCAGTCAGGCTCTAGTACTATAAGTTTGTGAGAATTTGTGTACATTAAACCCACATTTAAACGTGTGATAACTAAAGGACCCCGCAATCCTGTAAGCAGGATAAGTGGTTGACGATGGATGGATGGATAACTAAAGGACTTTCTGAACATGTCTAATACTTTTCCTGTTAGTTACCTTCACTTATGAATCTTAAGAATCAATATCTTCATTTAGGCTACATCATTATGTGAAGTACTCACTTGGAAAGTGGAGTTGGTGACAATCTCCACCTCTGCCTTCACCCAAACATCGCCCAGGGCTCCTCCCCTTTTCCACACCGGGTAGATGTTATGATCTGCCACCAGCACCGTCAGACCGCCGGACCTCGGCCCATACTGGTGAGTGTACATCACCATCTACAGTGGAAAGATACAGAAAACGTAAAACCTAAGCTTTTGTCTCCCTGTTCTGACAGTGAGAGTAATCACACTACTCTGTCAACACGTGCTTATGACGTCGTCTGCAAAGGCTCTGCCATACTGAGATGCTGCTGTTCAGACCAAATTAAATGACCGGCTGCTTTTTACAGTCCTGCCAAAGCCACAAATACCGGAAATAAATTGCCTAGACCAGCCTTAATCAGCACTGTGTGAACTTGTATGGCGAGGGCTTGAATGTAATGGATATTGATTTATATGTTAAAGCACTCCAGCGTTAAGTCTGATTGTAAGTAAATTACTGTGATTGAAGCCTGAGAATGTAAAAACCTCTCTGAGTGAAGAAGGAGTCAGCTTAGGACTAACCTTGCAAGGATGTGAACTATTGGTGGGTTCAAGGAGGGGACTCTGGAAAGCGGCCCAGTCCATTGTGAGACCACCATCAGGGACAGTGACATAAAGGAAGTAACCTGCAATAATAAGAACAATGTCCTTTATTTCTATATTATTTTTTTATGCATGCACAACTATTAGAAACAAAGTTACTCAAAATATTTAAAAAGTCAAAAGAGTAACACTGAACACAAAGTGAAAAAGAATGATTTTGACAATGATTCATCAGATACCTGTCGCACGGTTGTTAGAATGATCCCTGCCTGGTCCTTTCAGAGGATCTGTGATGGAGATGTTCTTCTGATTCGTCCTTACCCATTTCAGTTTGGAAAGTGACGTCAGGTCCCAATCACACAGACCCTCCTCAAAGTCACAGCGCCGGTACCCTGCTGGAGACACACATACAACTTACATTAACTGGTGACCACTGGATGGACAATATAAACAGTAATCTGTGTGGTAAAATATAATGTGTGAACCTCTTCTCAATGAATTTCGGATTTTTTAAGAGTGTGTTCCGTACAGGCAGCAGAGACATTTTGCAGGGAATTTAGAATGGATAAGGATGCGCATTTTCAAAGCTGTCCTCGCCAGAGACATTACAGCATTGGTCGTTTGTTTAGTTTTCCTGACAAGCAACCTCTGGAAATATTTTTTTCTGAGAAGCAACAGTGGTACAGGCATGTGACGGTTTGTTCACATCCCATCTCATACCAACAGTCAATGTTTCTTTTAAAGCAGCGGTTCACAGCTACGGGGTTTCACTCAATGACACTCTTGAAAGTGACGGCTTTTAAATCAGTCGCTCTTCCCTTACACTCTCACTGCGCTTAAACGCAGCATGCATCTGTCTTCTTTTCACTTGCAACTCTGCATTGCGATGTAACGTTAGATACATACTTCTTTCTGAGAACCTAAAGGTACCCTTTGTCTGTGCATTAAAAATGACGCTGCAGCCAGGTGATGGTTAGCTTAGCATAAAAACTGGCACTGTCCAAAAGTATCAAAAGACACCTACCAGCACCTCTAAAGCTCACTAATTAAGATGTTATGTCCTCTCATATATCTCATTAGTTTAAACTGGCCAAGTAATAGAACCAGAACATATCATTTTAACTCTGCTCCTTACATTAACTATTCCTTTAACTATGAACATAGTCTTTGCCTTAATTTAACTAACTGCCTGACCTTCACCACAGAAGTGGCAAATCAGAAAACTGTAAAATACAAAGACTGACAAATAAAATAAAATAAACAAAGCAAAGGGTCAATTTAATAGCCTTTCCAAGAGTTTTCATTCGCATCTCACTGTCTTCATCGGTGGAAAGGTTTGCTCGGTCATCATGGAGGTAGCACAGGAAGACCATGAGATGCAGCTGAAAGCTCCAGAAATAGCAAGTAGGTGGACCTTGAGTTAAGAATTTATTTGCCAAACTGCTGTTTGAAAGGTCAGGAATGAACTTTCAGGCTTAATTCATGTGAAGACTGTTGGTCGTATGTGTCATTTTAGAAGGCAATGACCAACGATCTATTTTGCCATTTTCAGTAGGTATGAGGACTTGTTGCCATCATTTAGGTCATGAAAATGCTCTGACCCAGTACTGAAAATTCATGGACAAGTGTATGCACTTAAATGTGAAACCTCTGTTTAAAGGGTCGATTCACTCCAATCACAAAAAACATCTCTCTCACAGCTTTGTCTCATTAGGCTATGCAGATACTTCAGATATCCAGCTTTGAAACTTCTGCCTCCACCCAAATACAGCAATGTGTATTCCAAATTCTCTGGTTAATAGGCTACATACTGTATTTACTGTACTGTTGTTTCACAGGGTGGCTGGCTGCTGTTTATCAGATGATTTCTCACCACAGTCCTCCTCATCAGTCCCGTCACCGCAGTCGTCGCTGCCATCGCAGACCTGCCGGCGCTCCACGCAGCCCCCACGCCTACACTCCTTCATCCCTGCTGGACACTCTTTCCCAGGGAGTGGTACTGATGATGCAATGAGCGAAAACAACATCAAAATAATCGCCATGATTATGCTCATCATGGCTCTGCAATTTTGATTGATCAGCTAATTGATAATTGAGTCCATAGAAAATCATGGTCTCACTCTGCACATGGACAGGATATTTTGAGGAACTTACAGGGCAGAGCGCAGTCCAGAAACTCCAGCTGGTCCACCGCCACATCTCCCCTTCGCCCTTCAGAGCGCTGCGAGTGAAGACGGATTCGGAAGGTTGTGGGAATACGGCCCAGAAAGATGGTAGCCTCTCTCCAACCACGGACACTGGTGGCCTCAGGACGCCACACAATGGCCTCTTGAGAGTCCTGGTGGAGGATGGACGCCCACAAGGGTGTGGAGCCCAGCCCTGTGTGACCTACAGGAAACGTTACTTTATTAGCTGGAGGGGAAATTAAATCTCATCTCAGTGTACACAACAACGAATTATCTACTAATAATTGGATCATTCCTAGCTATTGGTGACTTTTCCATCCCCAAGAAGTTACTCTTAATATTTTACTTAAAATAAACAAAATGGTTATTACAAAAGGCTATTATCATATATTTAGGTCTTTATAACATTAACACAAAATCATGTATGTAAAATAACCTTTTTTGGGGGGGGGCACATTTACTCCTTTTTACAGTGTCCCCAAAGCAGAATTTCAATTTCTGTGAGACACATTTGCAATAAAATTCTAAATAAATAGAAATACCCTATAACTTCAAAATAGAAATATAAAGTTAAAATCTATCTAATTATAAATATATTACAATGTAAACAGTACTATTACTTTTTATAATCTACTGTGTCTCCAAAGTCGTGTTTCACACTGTTAGTTTACGTTTTTTCGCCTTACAAACAAAAAAACTACACTTCCTATAAATCCACATTCAGGAAGTACATCACCCTATTAAGGGGGAATTCAAAGGAGCAAAGTGGACGCCCCAACTTTCTGTCTGCCTTTTTTTGCAAGTTTTATGATGTTAACCTGTACGTCCTACCCTGTTAGGCTAAATTATGAAGAAAATGAACCGAATGTTTCAAAAATCACAAACATGTTTGCTATATATACTAAAGTACTGTGTATGTGTGGAGAACTTTCTTACTAAAGTTTGCTGTCTCTCAGAGCAATGGCTAATTTGGTTTACAAATGACCACCCTGGTAGGTTTATATACCTAACAGCGTTTAAAATCTATTACAAAATGTCAGGAAATGCATACAAACGCTGATAAACTGTTCATTTAATTTACCAATATGTATAAAAGGAAACACTTTATAATTATAATCAGTTATATTATATTTATTTGGCTTAACCTCTGTCCTAACTCATCACAGCCATCATCAAATATATATTTTTCACACCCTCTGGTGTATAATCAGTTAATATGCATTTACACAGTGTCTGTCTCTCAGTTGGAACAATTGGAGCATGAGCACTTTGGGGAGGCAGTGATGTATATTTTTTTTAATGTTTTTAATGTCCTGTATGTTTAAAAAAGTGCTTAATTAAAATGTTGTGTGAGTTAATGACAAAATTACTGTTGAAACCAACTGAGAAATTGTTATCCAACAGGGTGTCATTCCACCCTGTTAGGGTACTTTCCACCCTGTTGAGCTCCCTTCCAACCTGTTAGTAACAATTTTTTCACATCATGCATTTTGTTTGTTTGTGCAAATTTCTGTTAGAATTTTCCATTTTTCGGTAAATTCAGTACAAGAATGTGACTTTTCTAAACAATGAACACATGTTTTACTCCACAATTCTTGTTTCTTTAATATTCAAAGAAATAAAACATGTGTGATGAAATAAGGGAAACATAAGGTGTAAGAGAAGTATTGTTGAATATTTGCATTACTAACACTTTATAATACCTGTTTATATGTCCCTAACAGGGTGGAACGCTCTCATAGTCCATGTCTGAACAATCCAGCTATAATTATCATAATTTAAGTGCTTGAGCTCTACCAATACATGTTCCTGAAGGTTAAACATATGATTACAAAAAGTATTCTTTTTTCCCCATTTTCCATTTTTTTTTAGCACATTGGAAAGTCACCAACAGCAAGGAATGACCCAATTATTAGTTTTCCAATAGACACAAGTAATCAATGAAATTAGAGTTATGACAAATAATTACAGAACATAAATCACAAACAGGGAAACAAATAAAATACATGCAAACACTGCGAGTAAAAGTAGTACAATATAATGTGGAATCCTGCGTTTACCATTGTGTTTTAAGATATAAGCTGGCCAAAGCAGGCAGTTTGAATGGATGACCTGTATCCATTAATGGTCGTTACCTGAGTCCCACAGGAAATATCTGAGGCGAAGGCGACAAGTTGGTGAAGACTGTTTCATCTCAGGAGAGATTAAAACTGCAATACTGAGACCCTTTGTCCTCACTGCACTCACTCCCATAAACGAACCTGTGTGATGGGAAATATTTAGTGTTTTATTTGTTGTTAACATCGCAGTTTGGTGCAGGGCACTGTTTTTAGGGTGAATTAGGCTACTGATTCAAATTGGACATGAGGGTGATGATTCAGAGCTACTTTTATCTAAAGCATCTTCTCATTATTACAACAACAGTAGCCTATGACCTGCTCTTCCCAGGTAATTTGACATTCACATATTTTAATAACAGATCAAATGATTGCCTGTAATGTGAAAGGTGTGGCTTTGTAGTGACAACCCCGGAGAACTATCTCTAACTCTGCAGCTCTACAGAGCTTCTTTTGGCTCATGGTTTTGTTATGCTACTTGCTCACCACCAAAAGGTGATAAAGCGCTACTTAAGTGTTGTGTGAACAGCTTGTTGCCACTGTCCCCGTGTGGCCAAAAAACATCTCAATTAATTATCCAACGAAGGTTAAAGTCAAGGGCAACTGGATGAGGGAAGATACTGGAAGACGTTTCGTCCCTCATCCAGTTGCCCTTGACTTTAACCTTTGTTGTATGACCTGGATGACAGAGAATCTTCACAGACATATCAATTAATTCAACTTTAATGAGAAGAAGGACAAAACAAAACCATACACATTGGAGTATATAGCATAACATGAAACCAGCATTAAAAGAGGATACATACTAACACAATACTTACATTGGGAGGTTAGGACCAGTGTGTACAATGAAATGGAATATAATAGTCATATTTTCATTAGTGTGTAATCACCCTTTAAATCTACAGAGGGAGCGGGTCTTCCTCCACAGAGTCTGCCGTGTTTTTACAGTAGCCCAGAACAGACAAACACTAGCTCTAGAGGGGGCCTTTCATGTTAGTTTTTGTATGTTTAGCAGCCACTGTAGATTCTCCTAAACACTAGTCTTTCAACCAAGTTTTTGGCCACTTTGGGGCAGTAGAAATAAGCTGTAAACGCAACACTTTTAACTTTTAACACTTACATGTCAAGGTGATCTTGTTGGCATACAGTTGCAAAGTTACCCCCATAGTGGGCCACATTAGCATTTGGAGTCATGTTTGTGTCCACCTGATGAATGTAAGTCCAAAATTCACTCTCTTTTTTATCTCCACCACCAACTCGTGAGGGAAATATTTGTTTCTTTTGCTGCCAAATGTTCCGCTATGTTCACAAGCTAGTCGCAAACTGTGCCTGTCTGAGCAGGTAGTGTACAGTGCACGTAACAATGACTTAAAATATACTATAAAGGTCCGTATAGATGAGGGCATCTGCAGTTAGGTGATTTGGTTAGGTTAGGTGTTTTTTTGTGGGTTTGTCACTACTAGCTACTATGAACTATATCAAAAATTTCAGCTCATTCCCAGTATTATGTATGCACATATACACAACATCACATTCTGTGTTTGCATCATTTTTTAGTTATTTTAGTTCATTCTTAATTTAAACATAGTCACATGGTCTAACTGAGATCGAAATAACTTTTTCAAGAGAGTCGGATAAGAAAACATCTAGACAGTAAGATGGACAATTTTACATTGAAGAAAACAATTATATTTAGAAAGTCTCTGTATGATGTTGTGAAATCTTCAACTAGATTGAGATTCTTTCATTTCAAAGCATCCATTATTTCCTCTCCTTAATCCAGCATTATTATTTTTAAATAAGCAAGGATGCTTTTCTTAACATTCCCTCCATACTATTATAAATTCACACCACCCCCTCCCTCTGCTCTCTTTTTGACATGTTATATTCTAATATTGCTGGGAAGACAATCCAAACCTTGTAAATGTTGACCTGAATGCAAATTTAACTGCCAGGTGGAGATCATTGTGGTTGAACCCACAGCTGCAGAGAAATTATTGTCTGTTGAAGCTGGCTGTGAAAATCACATTATGATCTGTTAATTACATACTTCATCAGTACATTTCATGTTTACATGATGCTTTCATTAGAAGCCTCTGCAAAAACCTTAGTCACCAACTTTTGCCATTTAAAGAATGAACGAAATGAACACTCTTGAATTTTAGTGTTCACTTATAGTATCACTTTGGTTGTAGGAGGAGGGGGGCTAGTTGCTAGACAGATAGAACTGAAAATCTTTCAAAATTGTTTGTAAGAAATATTTACATTATTAGTGTTTGGGATTTGGGATGTGCACTGTTCAGTGAACAGAACAGGAACAAAATTATTATTCCAGTCATTGTAAAGACATTATGTAGCAAAAGCATCTTAACTTTTTACTCTCCCCCGCTCTTGGTCCACAACTCATCAACTTTGATACATGATTAATGTATGATTAAGTTACAGTGTCCTAAATGTTTGTACCAACTACATTAATATTGTCTGCTGTTTTATTCACTGTAATTACCTCTGAAGCTAATGATAAAATAAAATATCACCTTGACCTTTCTTCCATCATCATAAAATAGATAGAGAATCTTTGAAACAGGACAACTAGGTCACTATAGTCAGCACGATTGTAAATGTGTGGCCAGATGTTCATAGTCAAATACTTTTCATTAAGCCTGTAACACAGCAGGAACCTGGATGCAACTACGATGCATGCAAAAACATCTGAGTATGGCAATCAAATACATTTGGCAGAAATAAGACAGAAAGAAACAAATAATAAAAAATAAAAAAAATAATCTACAGAACATGAAAAATGCAAGCAGAAGAGAGCAAATTAAATCAATTCAAACTAACTCCAATATGAACTTTCTTGAAGAGAAGAACTTAAACACAGCTCTTCAAAATGAACTTCATGCCCTCAGTTCACTGTTTTTTAGACTATTTGACTTGTAAAACAGTTATGCTATGCCTGACATAAAAACACTAAACATTAAAATGCATTGATATTATTGTACTGATGGCACCATCAGTCTAAATTAGGTGCTGTATATATGTACTGTATGTGTGTGTAATATATTCCTAATTTGAACTAAAAAGCGCTTGACACTTGTAGCATATACAACATGAGGACAAAACAACAAAGGGTTAGGAACAAAGGAAATAGTGACGGTGCATTAAACAATACCTGTAGCTGTCCCGGTGGTGTAGTCAGAAGATGGCCCGCTGTCGGGCAGCGTGTCTCCTCTCTGACGTTTCTCCCAGCTGTACAATGCTGTATTTAAGGACTGGTCCGTCCATCCACACATTCCTGCATCCTCAAAGTCACACTCAAACCCTTTTCCTCTGTAGCCTTGAGAGGTGTAAAAGAAACAGTTTTTAAGTGTATTACTAAAATACCACATGCAGATCCAAACATTGGGAGATTTTTACGAACTAATAACTGATCAGATCCGATTAAGTTAAGTTTTCGGGGAATGATGCAAGCTTTATTGAGTTTTTCCACTGACTGCAAGAATTAGGGCTTGAGATGGTAAAAACAGATAAGAAAAATTAAAAGATTTTTGTCAGTGAGTGAGTGACACAAGTTGTGTTTGAGTAGTTTATCTCAATGTGTAACACACTATAAAAAGGACGTTTTTAATTTATTTCAGTAGACAATGCTTAGACTCCTTCTTCAGTGCTTTTTGCCTGCCAGATTTCACTTTCAGGCATGCAAACAGGTCAGGGGTAAAACAGAGGAGATGGATACGCAAGCATGTTTATCAGAGACAGTGTGAGAGGGGTCTGTTTAAGCTTACATGTTTGTATAGATAACTTGTGGGGGGTCTGGGGGTATTCCCCAGAAAAGTTTGAGTATTAAACATTTAATTTCCTGCATTCTGGAGACATTTTCTGCACCAATTTCCTTACCTGCAATAATTCATGGTGGAAATGTTTTATTTATGTATAAAGGAAAAACAAAATTGAGGTGGCAGGTGACAATTGAAAATCGAAAAATATAAGAGAATGGGAAACCTGGCCAAAAAGGCCACTGTGTCTATTACTTGCTACTGACTACTATTCAAGCTACTGACTGACTGACTGGTGTGTACAGTTCTGGGGTCATTTCATAATTTGTAGCTTGATTTTTTTTTTTTAGCTTAAGCTAAATAAATAAATAAGCGCAAATTAACTATCTAATATATCTAATCTAATATTTGTGGTTGCAAGTTATTTAACAAATGCTTTCAAAAAGTGGTGGAGACACACCAGCGTCCCCAGTGTTAATAACACCGATGCCGACAAGTTTTTATCCTGTTGACTTTAGCCTACCTTATGCAGCCTACTGGTCTCCATGAATATTAGTTTACATTTACATTTATTCATTTAAGCTGACGCTTTTATCCAAAGCGACTTACAACTGCATACTATACATGTCAGAGGTCGCACGCTTCTGCAGCAACTAGGGGTTAAGTGTCTTGTTGACGGACACAATGAATGGGCCACAGTGGGGGATTGAACTGGTCTCCCACCATTGCGCCATCACCACCACCAGTTTGGCTGATATTATTGGTTAATAACATGGTTAATAAAAGCGGGCAAAGTTATAAAATTGGCAACATTACTCTGTATCTGACAGGACAGGTAATATTGTAAGCTAGCTTACTTATGTCTTAACGTTACATCAGGCTTGCGCAAAATATTTTTTCATCGGATCTGCACAAATCACGTCGGTGACACATTTTGGTCTCACAACGGCGAATTTCGCCGAACGGTGAGGAGTTTGCATGCCTGCAGTATTGACACATTACAGGGCTCTCAGGTCTCACGCATTCACCGTGAGACACGCATTTTAGCCAGTTCACACGCCACACCTAGTATTTCTCACGCTGAGAAGAAAGTTAAGAGATAATGTCCTCGAAGTTGTCCCGCTATGCTATATTAAATTACTGGACGATCATTTTGTGCCGGGTTCATAGCTTTCTCTGTAGTCTACTAAATGCCAGAGTCGTTTAGCCGATCAGAAATGTGTTGTTTCCGGGTGAATTCCGTGATGCCGCTGCAAAGCACGTTCGTTACCAGGCAAAATGGATGCGCGTGCACACAGGGAGTGGAAGTTTGAAGCGCAAGACACCGCGGTGAAATTAGTTTTAAGTTGGATATTCGACAGACATTCACCCAGGATCCAGTGACGGCTTTTTAGTCAGTTCACCCAGTGACGGTTGTATAAGTGCGGTTAGCTCACCTCTGATGGCTCGCTTTTAACCAACGGGGGTTAGCTTAGGGACCATCAATAAATTACAATTGTGAGAACAGTGTTATGGGAAAATCATTATTTATTTCAATAG
>NC_060162.1:23515643-23517089 GCF_021292245.1 Micropterus dolomieu | reverse complement strand
TGAGACACACCCCTTCATATTTGATTTGAGAGCATATTCGACTTTATATGAATATTTATTCATAATTTATGGAAAATAATGCCTTTTTTTTCAATAGCTTCCAAGTCATGTGACTCAGGGACATCAAACCAATGCCGAATTGTAGTACTATACTAGGCAAATGAGACACACCCCTTCATATTTGATTTGAGTACATATTCGAATTTATATTAATATTTATTCATAATTTATTGAAAAAAGTGCTGTTTTTTTTCAATGGCTTCCAAGTCATGTGACACAGGGACTTCAAACCAATGCCGAATTGTAGTACTACACTAGGCAAATGAGACACACCCCTTCATATTTGATTTGAGTGCATTTTTTATTTTATATGAATATTTATTTATATTTATTTCTTCAATAGATTCCATTTCAAATGATTCAGGGACTCAAAACCAATGCCGAATAGTACTACTACCTGTTACACATATTACACACCTCTTGTACAACTGCAGTTGTACCACACAGAGTCAGTCATTTTCTTCCACAGCATTGAGCAGATTTCAAAGAAACACTTTATTTACACAACGGACATTCCCAGTTTCCTTTCGTTGCCTCTTCATATTGTGTGCTGTCCATTTCCACTCACTGAGCATGGAACCACCGTTCACAGCCATCACACTGGACCTGTGGAATTAAAATAAATCTTTCGTAACGTCGAATATGCTCTCAAATCAAATATGAAGGGGTGTGTCTCATTTGCCTAGTATAGTACTACAATTCGGCATTGGTTTGAAGTCCCTGTGTCACATGACTTGGAAGCTATTGAAAAAAAAGGCATTATTTTACATAAATTATGAATAAATATTTATATAAAATAAAAAATGCTCTCAAATCAAATATGAAGGGGTGTGTCTCATTTGCCTAGTATAGTACTACAATTCGGCATTGGTTTGAAGTCCCTGTGTCACATGAATTGGAAGCTATTGAAAAAAAACAGCACTTTTTTCAATAAATTATGAATAAATATTCATATAAATTCGAATAAGCACTCAAATCAAATATGAAGGGGTGTGTCTCATTTGCCTAGTGTAGTACTACAATTCGGCATTGGTTTGAAGTCCCTGTGTCACATGACTTGGAAGCTATTGAAAAAAAACAGCACTTTTTTCAATAAATTATGAATAAATATTCATATAAATTTGAATATGTACTCAAATCAAATATGAAGGGGTGTGTCTCATTTGCCTAGTATAGTACTACAATTTGGCATTGGTTTGAAGTCCCTGTGTCACATGACTTGGAAGCTATTGAAAAAAAAGGCATTATTTTACATAAATTATGAATAAATATTCATATAAATTCAAATATGCACTCAAATCAAATATGAAGGGGTGTGTCTCATTTGCCCAGTGTAGTACTACAATTCGGCATTGGTTTGAACTCCCTGTGTCACATGACTTGGAA